>NC_050196.1:7847662-8095162 GCF_008315115.2 Sander lucioperca | reverse complement strand
GCTCACAGCGTTTTTTTTCTCAATATTTAATATTTCTCCTCGTCGCAGGGACCCTACAACCTGCTCGGTTGTAGTTTTGTAGCATGGCGTAGCGTATGTGAACTCTGGGATCTGTATTTCAACCAAAAAACATCTCAAAACCATGGGCACTCCTTAACTGATTTACTTCTAATTGTGATTTTGGGTAAACCTTATACTGCTTGAAAGGGACACACTTGTATTTTCCAGATGTTGTAGTCCTCCTATAAACATGTATATTGAAATGTCTTTTGTGTACTTTTTTTCTTGTTTTCAAAGCTAATATTTTTGGCATTATATTGACTTGTAATTTTTCCTAAACTATTTTATGACAAAGGTACTGCTACTATTTTTCTGTAATACTGCCACTACAATGCTAATAATAATAATAAGCATGGACTTTCTTAAAACCGACTCCCCAGTTATTGTACTGAGATAGTTTTCTGCATTTTGTATAGTTGATTTGCTTCAGTGTCTAGAAAATGTGTATAATTATATATGAATATATTTTTGCAAAAGGCTGCATTTGCTTGACGTTGTACTATGAGCTGCAGAGTTGAGCTTAGCCTGCTAATGTATTGCATCAACTCCAGCCTCTCCAAGATGGACGACTTCCAGCCTTTGGGTCCTGCAGAAAGAAATGTTTGTAATGGTATGTTTTGCTATATGATCACATGGTGGTTTAAGTGGAGGAGGTGGTGTATGTGGAGGCTGGAGAAAGATGCTGACACTGGTGTGATGTCTGCCCTCAGATACTGTATGTGTGCCTTCTGTTATCTTTACTGATACAATAAACTATTTTACTCTTTTATTTTGCCTCACTTGTAGATCATTTTTAAACATTTTCAAAGCTCTGTCTCCAGAGAAGCAGCAGCAGGTGTTTGTAAAGAGAAGTGTACAAGCTTCCAGCACCTGGTATTACCAGGCAGTCTCCCATCCAAGGCCTACTGATCACCATGCAGGGCTGGAATGTAACTAAGTAAATTTACTCAGGTACTGTACTTAAGTACAAATTTTCTTTCAGTTTTCCTCTGCAGTAAACATTTGTCCTTGCAGACAATACAGTAGTTTCCAATCAGTCCCAAATGATATCCTGCAAAAACAATGTCCTTCCTGGAATCCTTTCAGCAGATTTCTAAGTGACAGTTCCATGTTTGTTAGCTCCAATGGAAGCACAGGACTGACAGCCTCTCATTACTAAGCATGACTCTCCCCTAAAACCACATATAAAGTTATTTGACACTTTGTTTTGTTGGTTCTTAGCATTTCAAATGCATCATGACTATCTGACATGTTAATACTTTGTCTGTTGTTTCAACTGCTGCATAAACACCTACACATCTTACTTTGGTGATTTCCTTGGGGTCAACATATACACTTTAACCACCGCTCTAACTATATTTACACAGAATAGAATATGTCATTTCGTATGGCATTTGTTTTATTTACTTACAGTTTTACCAGTACATCAGAAGCACCTTAGTCCTTTCACCAATCTCTTGCAAAGAAAAGTGTCTTTGTTCTGCAGAGCTTTAATAAGAAAGTTTATTCACACCAGTTGAATTCTGAAAGAATCCTCAGACAGTCAAACATGATATCCTGAACACATTTCTTCTCATCAGCTCCTGTAATCCTTTCAGCAGATTTCTAAGTGACCGTTCCATGTTTGTTAGGTTGAAGTTTGAAGCCCTCGGCAGGTCGGAGCTGTGCCTGACGTCATCAGCTGCAGCCTATCTGCGTCTTTCTCCAGGGCGTCAACCAATAGGAAAGAGTCCTCCGCCGGCTTGTAAACTTCTCGGAAGTCTCCTCTTCCTGCGTGCCAGTAAAGTGGTGGGGATAACCTTCTTATATACAGTCTATGGGGATAACTTGCAGACATGTTCTCTTCAGTTACCAGACTCGCTATCCACCTGCACGTGCTCCTGGCTCACCATTTAGTAAGTGACGTAACGAGTTGTGTGTTGTTGGTAGACTTTTACACGGTGTTGCTGTTTAAACGCTTGAGTCAGATTTACCGCTAGAAGTGCCGCTAACATGCTGCGTAAAAGCTGTAAATTAAAGCTACGTAGCTAGCCAGAATGTGTTAGCCAGCACACTCACATCCACTTCCTTGTATAAAACCTACGTCACGATGACGTACCTTCACCCCTTCATGTATGGTGTTTACACATCAGTCTCCTCAAACAAAACAAAATACTTTTATAAAGGCAGACTGTACAAATGAATAGTTTGAATATGCTAACTTTTATTGAAGACCATTTATATTAATTTATTATATTGTTAATATGTATTATTTTCTTATATTTGTTATAGTTTAATTTTAGATATGTAATGTTTAACTATCAGACACTACTTTACTTAGCAGAACTATAATACCATACTGTAGAAATACTCTGTTACAGATAAAGGTCCTGCATTGGAAATGTTACCTGAATAAAAGTATGTACAACCAGGAAAATGTATTTGATGTATTCAAAGTACTAAATGCAAAAATGCATAATCTTCTTCAAACATGTTATTTGACTGCTTTTTAAGATGTTTTATATGCTGCTAAATGTGAACAACAAATACAACTTCCAACCAGGGCAGAGTATCAGATCAGATAGCTCAGTGTGATGGAACACTGTTTAGAGGACACACAGGTCATGGGTTCAATCACCCTGACTGACCAGGGTTTGTATCCTGCATTTCACAGAAAATTTCTTTCTTTCCTAAACCCAAAAGTTCGTCTTAACTGCGTACTGTAGTTGCTGGAGGTGGCGGCTGAGGTGGCGGCAGAGTCGAATAAGCATCAGCCCTTCACCCAGGAGACCCGGGTTCACGTCCAGCGTGCCCCGGCAGGATGTGCGCAAGGTAAGGTAGGCACCACCCCGAAGGGGTGGTGCCTACCGTAGGGATGCTGCCCACCAGCAGCTGAAGAAATCCTGGTAGCAGTCAGGGAGTAGTAAAGTACCCCGACTGCCACCAGGGTTTCCCCAACTGTCTTAAAAGGTGCGCACAACCCCGAAGGGGTTGTGCGCACCTAACCTTTTGCCAACTGCAACAATGAATTTTTTTCTCTAAGTGTCATAAAGACAACACGGGGCTTTCACCCAGGAGACTGGGGTTCGTGTCCCACCTGTCATGGTTAAGTACTTTCCTAATCCCAACTGTCCTCGTCATCTTTATGGAGACTCAGACAGTTGAGTTTTGCAAAGTACTTTTCCATGACACATGGGACAAGAACCCCAGACTCCTGGGTGAAGGACCTTGTATTCCTGGGTGTTTGACCTCATCATAAGGTGAGCTCCTCACAAGTATTGAACTCACAACCTTGTGTTTTTCTAATCAGTGCTTTATCACACTGAGCTATCTGATCTGATACTCCAGACTGGTTGGAAGTTGTATTTATTGTTCACATTTCAGAGTTGAAAAACTGTCAAGACAAACATGGATTTGATCCTTCAACCTCAGATTGTTGAGTTAGTAGCTTATCTCAGTGAGCTATCCCTGATGTTGACGTATCAGCTGTTGGTACTATTATTTTGTTGTTCACACTTTTCATTTGTCTCTTCCTACGTGTGTCCTATCTAAGTGTTTGCACATACACTGGCAGCGAGCAGGTCTTGAACATGACAACGCGCTTGGTCGAGACTATTATTGCACACTCTCAGTGCCACCCAACCAACCTCCCAGCACGAAATTACAGAAAAGCCTTTTAGTATTGGAGGAGTTAGCTCAGTGTGATAGAACTCTGGTTTGAGGAAACGCAGGTCATGGGTTCAATCATCCCGACAGACAATTTATTTAAAGGTTTTACACCCAAAAAATGTACATCCACTTTTATGTAATGCAGTTTAACTGTATAACAACACTTTTAGACATTTTGTATGACTTTTACATGAATTTTTTTTGACATAACACATACTACTACTACTATTACTTACTTTTTTATGAGTACATACTATATCATGAATTTTTGTATTACTTTTTTCGACCTACTATACTATGGATTTTTTTATCACTTTTTTCAACATACTATACTATGTTTTATGCCTTTTTTCAACGTACTATAATATGGCTTTTTATCACTTTTTTTCAACACACTATACTATGGATTTTTTTATCACTTTTTTCAACATACTATACTATGTTTTATGCCTTTTTTCAACGTACTATATTATGGCTTTTTAATCACTTTTTCGACATACTATACAATTACTTTTTTTATCCCTTTTTTACGCACAAACATCATGACATACAATACTATGAGTATACTGTTAGTACAGTATGAAGAGGGCATGAATGGAGTGAAGGAACTTCTCCGTTGTGGTCTGGAAACTCTGCACTCATCTGGGGAGAAAACAAGAGAAAACAAGAGTTTATTGGATTATTCTGCTTCAATACATTTGTGTCCATTTCTTTTCCTTAAGTGGAAGTGCTGAGAACTGGAGCTCACATGCAGAGGACAGGCAGTGTTTGTTAACATCATTTAGTGTCTGAGCTGCACCCTAAGGTCAACTACATGCAGCTGCATTGCAATCCAGCTGACACAAAGACCTTAACAAATGAAATTGTGTGATACATATTAATATTATGGCTGCAACCGGGGGGGGGGGGAGAAGGCCGGTGCGGTCCGATACTCAGTACCACTAAAGATTCAGTGCCGGTACGCAGGAAGTGAAAACAGCAGCCGCCTGCCAAAACCCACGTACAACAACCCGTCACCATCACATTTCCAACAAGAAAACACATCTGCTGACATCAACAACGGTTCGTTTTCTTAGAAATTGTTCCGGGGTCAGTGTTTGACCTGTGAGTTTTTAATCCATGCTGGAGGGAAGCGCCTGTCCAAAGCTGTTTAGTTACTGCTGGCTAACATCAACCTCTCCTACAGCTGACTGCCTGATATTCAGTGCTCTGGGTCGTTTATGGCAAAAATTACCAGCAAAGTGGTGTGGGTTTAAAACTGTTTCAGCCTTCACAAACAATTGTGTGGCACTTTCACAATTTAAATAAATGATTTTATATAGCCTACATATATTGTACAAATTCTACAAGTATTTCTAATTTTATTTCTACACCATACAGGCGTTAAAAAATGCAATGTGTGTGTTCAGGGATGCATGAAGCTGAGGTGCGGGAGGAGAACAATATTAAGCGATGAAGGTACCACACAGAACTCCAATCTACTTTCACACTCGGCTGCATTATTTTCACTGTTTTGTCTACAAAATGTCAAATTCAAAACCCATCTGAGTGGAGAAGATGGAACCAGCTAAACGTTCTCAGAGATTTATGACAACTAACAGCAGCACTACACCACCAAGCCTACCACACTCACACGTCTTCTCTGACAGCTTACCACCAACTCTAAAACTAACGCTGCCATGAGCTGACAGAACATTCAGCTTCAGCACAAATTCTCTGCAACATTTCACACATTGCTTTGCGCGTTTACTCTTTTAAACCCGACAGACCTGCCGAGGGCTTCAAACTACAACCTTCCCAACACCAAAGCAGCCACCTGACCAGCGGGTTTTAGAAGACGTACCACAGGGAAGACAGCAGTTTACACTCTGCTCTATCACTACATAGTCCTATTAGACTTCTTCAGCATTATACACAACACTACAACACCTGGGTCTAACATACAGAAGGTGACAGTTCTGCCACTGAAAATACCTCAAGCAGGAATTAAACCCATGCAAACACTTAACCATTGACCTAACAACACAACCATGTGAGCCATCAAGTCTTTTCTCATTAACATTTCGTTTGAGGTAATTTCCACAAACAGTGTCTCAGTTACTCCAGATATATATATATATATATATATATATATATATATATATATATATATATATATATATATATGAGTAAATGAACTCAATCCCTCAACATTAAACACAGCAGCTGTTCATCCTGAGAGAAAGCATGTCCTACCTCAGAGCTTCAGCACAGAGAAGATGTTCCTTCACTTGGTCTGTAGCATATATATATATATATATATATATATATATATATATATATATATATATATATATACTGAGTCAGTATATATATCTATGGGTCTGTAGAAGGTTCCTCTACTTCTTCCCAGATGGCATCCATTGAGGCTGCACTGCAGTCGCGACACAGCTGACAGTCAAAGTAAAACGCATACAACAATAATCAACTGTTATGTCATGTATAGTTATATTTATAGTTTGCATTAGCACTGGAATGTGGAAATGTTCATGAATACAAGTGCAAAGACAAACCTGTGGACTTCCAGCTCCCACGGACCATGTAAACACCAGTCCACCTGCAACCGTCTATTTGCCGAAACACAAACAAAACCAATATAAAACGCCATATTCCTTCTCACAGCGATGCATACTTTTCGCCTAGCATCATTCCGGTGTGATGTGACCGCGGGGTCGTTTGTTTATTCGCCCCAAACAGCCAAAGTACCAACTGTACAGACGTTAGCATAAGCTAGCTGTGAGTTAGCAACGGGACACAGGAACCGTGTGTTTATTTGTGTGTCCGGGTTATGGTGAGCGGATAGTGCCCATGGTTATCCCACACCACTACAGTCACTTGTTTCCTCCCGTGCAGGAAGAGGACACCTCCGAGAAGTTTACGAGAGGGCGGAGGACTCTTTCCTATTGGTTGACATCAGTGGTTGGACCTTCAGCTCTATAGCTCCCTGTAACAATGTTTCACTGCAGCCTGTCAACACATCACTGGGGAATGTAAGTTTACATTCACATTTCAGGTATTCACATGCTTCGAGTGCAAGTTTCTGAATTGTATAGGTGGTTTTCCTTTCCTTCCTTTTTATTCTTTAGGCAGAGTGTCTCCTGCCCCGCTTAAGTGGAAAAGTGGACGTCCTTCTCTTCAACCCTCCCTATGTGGTCACACCTTCAGAAGAGGTGGCGAGGCTCTGTACAGCACCACCTTCAGTGCAGAGATGAGGAGCATTTGATCAATGTGTGCTTTTCTTTCAGGTCGGCAGCACGGGTATAGAGGCTGCCTGGGCCGAGGAGGAGAGGTGACCGACACGTTTCTGTCTGTGGTAGCACAGTTGCTCTCCAGCAAAGGGTTATTCTACCTCATTACTATAGCGGACAACGATCCAGGTGAGTTACCTGATGCCTGGGCAATTATTTTCAGTGCAGGAAACACTCTGGATAACAAGTATTATGTTTTCCTTTTCTCACCAGAGGAGATTATCCGTTTACTGGACGTGTGGTTTGAGGGGAGAGTCATGCTTGGAAATGAAAGGCTGTTCGTCCTGCGATTCCATGGGAGCTAACAAACATGGAACTGTCACTTAGAAATCTGCTGAAAGGATTACAGGAGCTGATGAGAAGAAATGTGTTCAGGATATCATGTTTGACTGTGAGGATTCTTTCAGAATTCAACTGGTGTGAATAAACTTTCTTATTAAAGCTCTGCAGAACAAAGACACTTTTCTTTGCAAGAGATTGGTGAAAGGACTAAGGTGCTTCTGATGTACTGGTAAAACTGTAAGTAAATAAAACAAATGCCATACGAAATGACATATTCTATTCTGTGTAAATATAGTTAGAGCGGTGGTTAAAGTGTATATGTTGACCCCAAGGAAATCACCAAAGTAAGATGTGTAGGTGTTTATGCAGCAGTTGAAACAAGTATTAACATGTCAGATAGTCATGATGCATTTGAAATGGTAAGGACCAACAAAACAAAGTGTCAACTAATTGTAACCAAAATTAATTCACCACTTGTAGAAGAGGTGTTAAGATTGCCACCTGAGCTTCCTCCCTGTATGAACATTTACTACCAAGAATCTAAAGGCTGTACAAAACATTGGTCGAGATTACAGAAATGGATGCTGCTGTGTGATTCCTTAGATCTGGTACGAAATCATGTGCAATAATGTTTCCTGTATTTAAAAAAATGGCAACGGTGGATAAATCTACACACTATCATTGGCTAAATTAGCGTGTATAAACATAAAATAAGGCACAAACAATTTTGTAAGGATTATGCAGCCATTTACAAGCAATTTCTCCAAGGCATCAGTATACTGAGCAGTAAATAACATAAGATAAATATGAAGCATTGAAAAGAAATAGTGATTTATTTCAACAGTGTTACAGTAGTGATCTCCGGCTTGGCGAAAACAAGAGCATAATGTGCGTATATTTGGCTCAGCCATTCACGGCCCCACTGAGCCTCTTCAGATCCTGTGTCCTCAGCAGCTGGAGTGGATGAGGCCCTTCTATCAGCCCCTGGGTGCTGTCACCAGAGGCTGGAGGGGCGCAGTACGAGCCCAGGTTCTGACTCTCTAGTCAGAGCCTCCCTGAGCTCAGAGAGCTGTCTCAAAGATAACAGAGTTACCGTCTGCTGTTACTGCATCTCCGTTTGCTATGCTACGATGGCTTCTGCTGTTGTAAACCTGAAGAAACATGTTTTGCAAAGTTAGATTCACTTAAGATAAAACTTTTTCATACTTTAAAATGCATCTAAAGAAAGTAAGAGGGAAAAACTCACCTGTTTAGCTGCCTCTAGTAGAGCTGCTGCCTCCTGCTTGCCAGTCTGCTGCACCGTTTTATAAAAGATGCCATATGAATCTCTATAAGCATGAATTCTCCCTGCATCTAGAACCCAGAGACACATAATTTTCAGCAGTTATAAAAAATCGGTAGGTGTGAGAATTTTCCCCCTGCTTTCAGTCTTTATGCTAAACTAAGTGACTCGCGGCCCTAGGTCCATATTTAATGTACAGTAATGAGAGGTATCAATCAGGAAGCAGCTATTGCTTTTCTGCCTGTATTTATTTCTGTTGTACTGCTGCAACAATAGAAATTCTCCACAAGGGATCAACAGTTGCAAACATCTTGAGTGTAAACCCCATGCTTTAAAAAATGTAGAATCTATGAGTAAGACAACTCACCAGTATTGTGTCGCTGTCTGTGATGGTGTTGAGACGATGAGCGATGGTGAGTACGGTGCTTTCTCTCAACTTGACTATGCTACAGTATGACTTTAAAAAATAAATAATAATTGACATACTATATACAGTTGTGTTCACAACAATAGCAGTCCAACATCACTAACCTCATAAATCTAATTTTTTTGGTAGAAGTGATATTTCTACATGGCAAATAATTTACTAGTAAGTGTTGTAGAGTCATAGAAAACCAACAGACCCAACAGTCATGACATGCATGCTGCTCATTCTGTGTAATTGAATCTGTAATTGAAAGGGGCATGTTCAAAATAATAGCAGTGTTGTGTTCAATTAGTGAGGTGATTGATTCTGTGAAGAAACAGGTGTCAATTATGGCCTATATTTAAGGAAGGAAGGAAGCAAATGTTGTGCAAGCTGGTTATAGTGCATTTCACACTGAAATACTCAGCAAAAGGGTGACCTTATGGAATGGACTGACCAATGATATCAAACATCTGAGGAGGGCGAAATCATCTGGGACCCCTGTTTCCATCCAGGGGGGTCCCTGTGGACACTGTTGAGGAGTACAAGTACCTGGGGGTGTACTTAAACAATAAACTGGACTGGACTAGACACGCCGAGGCTGTCTACAAAAAGGGCCAAAGTCGACTCTTTTTCCTGAGGAGGCTGAGGTCCTTTAACATCTGCCGGACGATGCTGAGGATGTTCTATCAGTCTGTCGTGGCCAGCGCTATCTTCTTCGCTGTCACATGCTGGGGCAGTGGGATGAAGGTCGCTGACACCAACAGACTGAACAAACTGATCAGGAGGGCTGGTGATGTCGTGGGGGAGGAGCTGGACACATTGACGACCGTGGCTGAGAGGAGGATGCTGTCCAGGCTTCAGTCCATCTTGGATAATGTCTCACACCCTCTCTACGACACACTGGCCCAGCAGAGGAGCACCTTCAGCAGAAGACTCCTCTCACCCAGATGCACCACAGAGCGCCACAGGAAGTCGTTCCTGCCTGTGGTCATTAAACTCTACAACACCTCCCTCAGAGAGTCACACACCCCCTCTCTGTAACCATCTCATCTCAATCATAGACAATTCACTTCTCTTTTTTATTGCACTATAATCATCTCAACATAGACAATCATTTTCTCTTTCTATTGCACTATTTGCACATTAACATTAACACTGTACATTTCATATTTTATTTATTATTACTGTATATTTGTTTTTATTATATATGTTAAAAGTCTGGATAATATATGTTGTTTGTATATGTTGTTTGTATACCTGGAGTGGTAACAAAAATAATTTCCCCCTGGGATTATTAAAGTATTTCTGATTCTGATTCTGAAACAGAGCCATAATATCATTCAGTTAAAAAATAGATTAAATACATTATTAATTGATCAATACAGAAAAGAATAAACTGAAACATAGGATTGTAATTTGTAATTTAAAGGTATGTTGTATATTATTGTATTGTTGTAAATTATTGTAAGACCGAAAGATTGTATGCTGTATTTGCATATCTATTTACTTTGTATAATATGATTTTGTGAAATAAGGGGCAGTAATACAGTAAATGTTTGAGTTTGTAAAGAACAGCTGTTTTGAACAGCCTAATATTCCTTTTTCTTCACTTTCTGTAAAGGTATAACACAAACCTGATCAATTTTGGTCATGTTTTGATTTGGAATTGAATGTGCAGTGTTCCCAATGCAATGATGTTATGGATTTAAAAGCTATTCTAAGGATTTTTAGCATTATTCACTTTTTTTAAACACACTGCTATTATTCTGAACACAACTGTATATACTATCATTTGTTATAATTTTTTTCAACATACTATACCATGACTTTATATCACTTTTTTGAACATACCGTACTATACCATGACTTTTTTTTTTTTACTTTTTTGACGTACTATACTATGACTTTTCATGACTGTTTGACATACTTTAGTATGACTTTTGTATTATTTTTTCGACATACTATGACTTTTTTTAATCACTTTTTTCAACATAGTATGACTTTTATCGATACACTATACCAGATTGAGGGTTTGACAGAGAGAGAGAGAGAGAGAGAGAGAGAGAGAGAGAGAGCCGGAAGCTGGCGTCAGTTGTTTACTTGTCTAAGTAGTTCAGCCCAGTGTCACTGCGCTGGTCAGCTTTTAAATATTACAACAATAAGATCACAGATTGTGTACTGTAACTTATTTTTCGCAGTCTAGACAAAAGTAGTATCAGGTCTTGTCACATCCCCAACAATCATCTATTCTCTCTCCTTTAAACCCAGATATTGAACGTCAGTGTGTTCTCATTAAATCAGTTGAAGTTCATGGTTGTCCATCGGGGCCAACAGCAGTGAAGCAACGGCTTCTGCTGGGGTACGGCCAGGGGTGATGGGGTGCTCTCTGCAAATACTGCCGCTGAGGTGAGTTGTGTCAGCAGTACCTGGGGTCCACGTTGGCTGTGGCCTCGTCGAGGGAGAGGATGCGGTTCTTCCTGAGGATGGCTCTGGCCAGACACACCAGCTGCCTCTGGCCAACGCTGAAGTTGGAGCCCGACTCGGCCTCGGCCAGAACCGTCTCCAACTTCCCCGGCAGCTCCTCCACCACAGACTTCAGCTGCACCTGCAGGGAACACGGAGTGAGTTTGCCTGACACACGCACCAACAGTAGCTAGAAACTCAACTTTTGGAGTGTGCCGATTGGATACTAGCCTCCTCCAGAGCCTTCCACAGGTCTTCATCAGTGTGATGGTTGAAAGGGTCCAAGTTCTTCCTCATGGAGCCTGTAAACAGCACCGGGTCCTGGAAAACAAAGGGGCGGGGCTTCCCAGGTTAGTCATTGAACCAACTGACTTTAATCTAATTGAGTATCCAACTATTTTAACCTATGGTGTTAGTAAACCGTTTTGGGCTAAGTTTTTTGCAAACTAGGGTTAAGAGACCTTTTTTTAAAACAGTTAAGCAGCCATGACACCATCAGGCTCAGTAGCACTAGAGCACTAGTGTTGAAGAAGAAGTCGTCACTTGTTATTTGAAGCGGCAGCTTCATCAGACAAAGAAAGTAGTATTGGTATCTTTTCCCTTTGTCTAAATACCTGCTTCTCCTTATGTGATGTACCTTCCTGTCCCATTCAAGACATTGGTACTTGCCTACAGTGCTGTGAATGGCTCAAACCCATCTTCCATTCAGGACAGGGTCAAACCGTCCACTACGCTGTGCTACTGCCCCATCGGCTTGCTACTCCCTCATTACAAAGTGGGCCCTGCTACCACTCATCAAAGTCATGGCTGCTTTGCCACAATAGGCCTTTTCCCCAGCAGACATTTTGACTTGTCACAGTAGGAAAATGCACAGGTGTTTACTGAACTCTGCTGTTTTGTCCAACTCAGCCTGCTAGCATAGCAGCGATGCTCTCCTTAATGACAGCCGGGCTCTGCACCACTCTGTTCTGACACCAGGGTTAGCAAAATACACAGATAGACAAGACAGTATCTCAGGACCTTTCATATTGGATCAAGTACCTCACAAGATTAAGATGTCGGATTAAATAGCAGCTGTTATTTCAATGTGTCAATACATTTTTATTTGACACAGGTAAATATAAGTATCGGACTTGGCGGGTCTTATGTATTTTACTAAACAAGGCATGAGAGTGGTAAAAGAATGTGATTTTTACACAGCAGTTCTTAAGGTATGCGTCTGTAAAATAATAATAAACTGTGAAGGGTGGATTTGCTGAGAAAGTACACACTCTCTTGATAAATATGTCTCAGCAAACCTACTGTATTGGCCCAGAGTAGCACGGCATGCATACTCAGGCTGTAGCCACATGGGGGCGTTGCTGCCTCTTGGTACAGCAGAGAAGCTACAGACCAACACATTATAACCAACCCATACCAATTCATTCCCATCAAACTCTCAACAACTGTGCATTGATGGAAACTTCAACTTGTATTTTACAGACACATAGTTCATGGTGTTGCACTAGACTCGCCAGCTGAAAAGTCTTCTGTACATGGTCTGTTGTAAAATTGATCATGAGTTGAAGCTTCACATTTAAACACTTTGCCACGCTACTAATATAGAAATAAACAATTACTCATTGGATATAGCACAGTGGTAATACTGCATGGGTTTACTGCCCAATGGCAAGATGTACAAAGAAAATCATGTGCATCTTATCAAGGTTTTATAAATAATGCATGCTAACTAACTGTGATACAGTGTGCGCTAAATGTATACACAATATCTCAGTGTGTTTTATAAAAAATAATTGTATTTAAAAAACAACAAGAACACAATGATTTATTTCCTGTAGCATTAACACTGCTGCCAAATGAAAAAAATTGAATCCTGCAATGTATACTCTCTGTCATGCTGCAATTCTGTTTGATATTTAAATGACATATGATGCCACACAAAAAGTCAAATAAAAACAAATGCACTAAACACACTTATTACAAACACTCACTATAGCACTATACTTTTGTGCATAATTAATTCATGGACTTACCTGTAAGGCAGGCTTTCTCACGTGTCTATACAAAGCAAGCCTGTAAATCATAATGGATGAGAAAATGGTTATTAAATGGCATCTGAAATGGCAAAATATGAATAATAGAAAATCTACATATAACTCTGGCATGTTTACTATGATAACAGTGCTTGGAACGTTTATTCTCAAGTGTCAGGTTTATTTTGATACAGTCCCTTAAAACATATACGGTAGTTTCTGGGAGTATAATATTAAAAATAAATTGTCAGAGGGCACTGGGACCATAGATATTTACGTCTATGACTGGGACACTCAGCTGCAATGCAGCATCCGAAGCAGTAGGGGGCACTGTAACATTTAATGGCTGACGCAGAAAGCAATGGAGACAGCCTATCCAGAAAATGACATGTCTCTGAGCCCTTGGCTTTAACACATGCACCTTCACATTTCTGTGACTTTTTACAAAATTTGACTACTTTTATCCAAACATGTTACGGACATTGTGTCGGGCCGGCGGTGCCGTTTTTAAGGTAAGGACACTGTTTATCATGCACCAACAGTCTTGCTGTCGTTATAGTTGACAAATAGATTGGCTACTTAGCTAGCTGCTTGCTAACTCAATACGGTGAAGTTAACGTTACATTACATTAGCCAGTTATTTCAACTGGTAGCACCTGACATTTAAGCTTCCTATATTATATCAGTAAACACAGAGCTTTCTCCATAACATAAGCTGACAACGTTACCTGGGTGCTGTTCCTGTTAAACTGGTTGCAGTGCGTGCTTTTGGCCCATACGTACCTCGTAATCAGCGCCTTAACAGCTGTGACAGTATTTACAGATATTATTTATGGGTCTATTATAATGCGCACATATGCTAGATATAAATAATGTTGTATCTGAACTTTTGTTTGTTTTCGTACTGCACTACTATTAGTACGGATGAAATAACATTGTAGCTGCAGCACGAACAGGTACGCATTTACGTGAATGACGCGATGGCGTCATCAACCAGATGTTTTCCCACAACCTTTCAGTTTCAGCCATTCATACAGTCGGGCAACAGCGTTGCCAGATGGGAAATGTTAAACTATTGTTATAGAGGCTTAACATTGTTTTATTTTAAAAAAAAATGATTGAACAAAATAGGCTTAATGTGTAATTTTACAAAACACATATTAAAAACGACTTTTCTGACACGCCTACAAATCTAACATTGATTTTTTTTTTAAGCAAACTGATGTGCCGCATGGAAGGGGGTATGTGTCCATTAGTCCATCAGTCTGACAATGTTTGTAATAGCCTGCTATTACAAAACTAAAGTACAAGACAGCACGACTGGAATTTCATGGAGTTCATAATCTGCATGAAGGCCATTAGTTAATTAAATCAATAACTGGGCTAAGTGGTGCATTTAAAACGGCTCGATTTGACCACAGTATAGGCTACCTCAGTGAGGAAGTTCAAGTATTATCGTACATTATGGCACTTTTGACATTGTTGTCGTCCAGAGGCCAACATGATCATACAAATACAATAACTATGGTACATCTGGCAACACTGTTGCAGTCTTCACAAGATCTTGGACACTGTTACCAAAATTGAGCTCTCGGAGATAGTAAAAGTGGGTATTATTGTGACAGACTAACTGATTTGTACATCACTGTGTGTCTCCTGTCTCTGCAGAACTCTCAGCAGACTGTGCCCAGGCTGTGGGTGACTCCAGCACAACAACGATGGGCCTCCCGCTTACCCATGAACACCGTGGTCCTGTTTGTGCCCCAGCAGGAGGCCTGGGTGGTCGAGAGGATGGGTCGCTTTCACCGGATCTTAGAGCCAGTAATTATTTTCGTTTCAACAAGTTTGTATACGAGGATCATCTATGTATATATTAATAAAGTATACGGCTGCACGATATGAGGGAAATATGCAATCAACAATATTACTTGCGATAAATAAATAAAAACTGATATTAAAGTGTACTAAGTTCTGCGCATTTCTGCTGCTTTCAGTATTCCGCTAAATATAACAAGTTGCTTGTTGAATTTAAAACAAAATCAAATCATTTCCAGCAATCTTTTATGGAACAAATCCAACATTTAATTGAATATGGAAGGCACCACAAAAAAACCCGACAGTTACATTTTAAAGTGCAGTTTTCTACTGATATTTTCTTTCAACTAACACAAAAAATCTCTAAATGTCTTTCGTGACATTGCAGCCGTTCGAAATGTGTTTATTGCGCCAGTTGATATCACAATAACAATAAAAAACACGATATATTGTGCAGCCCTAATAGAGAACTAACACTTACCATTTATTCCGCTCTTTGTCCTTTCTTATAGGGACTGAACGTCCTCATTCCCATGCTTGACCAAATTCGTTATGTACAAAGCCTTAAAGAGATTGTTATTGACGTTCCTGAACAGTCAGCTGTTTCCCTAGGTAAGTTTTTTTTTTTTTTTTTTTTTCATTTTCCATTTTTGGAAAAAGAGAAGGCAACAAATGACATACAGTAAACACTTGTGCATATTAACGGTTGAATTAACCATCTTCATGGCTGAATGAACTGATATGTTCTCTGTCTTCACACAGATAACGTGACTCTGCAAATCGACGGAGTCCTTTTTTTGAGAATCTTAGATCCTTTTAAGGTATGCTGGTAAGAATAGGTGACGATATATTCAAAAGTACAAGCCAACATTCTGTTACTACTAGTGCCTGGTTGGTTATGTAGGGGATAACATAAAGTGGGCTGCGCATAACCTTTGATTCACCTGATTTATTATTATTGATAACTAACTCACTGCACCTTTTTCCCATCTATTATACCATAACCCAGAAAAATACAGTGTTTAAAACAAAAACATTTATTTACATTACTTGCACTTTTTACAGTAGGTAAAGTTACATTCACTGTTGGAAAACTGATTTAAGCAATGTACACAAATGCATCAAAACTGCTGTCAGACCCTCACACTTAATTATTTTACACTACTATAAATTGATTGTTAAATTGATTGATGTTAAAAAAAAATCTGTTATATGAACTCTGGTTTGTAGTAATGGACCTTTTTCACAGCAGATATTTTGACTTGTCATAGTAGGTGAAATTGATAACCTTAACGATGGCTCAATTCCATCAAGTGTCCCAGTAAGCTATTTCAGTTAGTCAGCATGCACAATACCAGGGCCTCTCCTAAGTGGAATGCAGCCATCATTAATGGTTTTGAATACACCTGTGCTTTTCCTACTATGACATGTCAACATGTCTGCTGTGAAAAAGGTCAAAAGAGAAGCTCTCTGTTTTGCCAGCAGGTGGCGCCAGTTGGTTGGATTATACCTATACATAAAATTATCCACATAGAGACTGATGTGTGTGTGTGTGTGTGTGTGTGTGTGTGTGTGTGTGTGTGTGTGTGTGTGTGTGTGTGTGTGTGTGTGTGTGTGTGTGTGTGTGTGTGTGTGTGTGTGTGTGTGTGTCTCTCTCTCTCTCTTTCCACCCCCCCCCCAGGCTAGTTATGGTGTAGAGGATCCAGAATATGCTGTGACTCAGCTTGCACAAACCACAATGCGTTCAGAACTGGGCAAACTCACGCTGGATAAAGTATTCAGGGTAAAAAAGAAAAAAAGAAAAAAAACATCTGCACTGCTTGGTTTGCAACAAAACATTGCAACAAAATAATGATACAGGTATGTACCTTTTTAAACCTGCTGCCTCTCCGGTTTTCAAGGAAAGGGAGTCCCTTAATTCCAACATCGTCCACTCCATCAACCAGGCGTCAGACGAGTGGGGAATCCGCTGCCTGCGTTATGAAATCAAAGATATACAGGTTCCACCTCGTGTTAAAGAGTCTATGCAGATGCAGGTAAGACACACACATAACCATGACATCCCTATAATTCAGGGGTACTGCATTTAGCAATCCTCTTTGCAGTACCACCTCGTTTTCAGGTAACCTTAGTAATGTTATATACTATAATCATATTAATTACTGTGTTTGTGCTCATTGCAACAGAGGTGCGTGCTAAAAAATAAGACGGTTACAATATCCAAGGGAAACACACTTGTGTCCTCTGTACATGGAAGAATGACTCCGTTGCACAGGATGGTTTAGCTTTAATCTTTTGACTATAGTTTATCATAGTTTAGAAATATGATTGCCTGTCAGAGGCTGTGTTTGTACCAGACAGAGAAGTGAAACAACCGGAAATGGCTGTTAGGTCGATGTGTGTGTGCGTTCAGGCGCAGGGAAAAAGGTGACGAAGAGCAAGAAGAGGAAGTGAAACTAGACCGAAGACGCACATCCAGCTGTGATGAAGATAGCCACACACACACACACACACATTCTGCTCGACAACAGGGAAGACAGCACCCGAAGAGGAGAGGATAAGAGGACAGTGACAGGTAGATTCGGGGCTCAGAGCTTGGGAGGCTTGAGTGTCCGTATTGAGTGTCTGGTTGCTAGGGATACGTAGTCCCTGCTTGAGCCCGTATGCGTTTGTAATACTTAAAATACTGTTCAGTAAGAGTGATTGATTTTTACTCCATCGTCTCTGTACATCATTCACGGTATTCTGGTTACATAGGTCATCAACGAGTACGCAGGAATTAGAACTTAGAGAAGTTATTGGAGTCAGATTTCTCTGGTCTTCAAGGCCTTCCACTTTTCCAGTCATTCCCTTCAATACACGTGTATGTATGATTAATAATAAATAGTAAGACAATCGGAGACTGCTACTACACTTGATAGTTCCTCGAGGTTATGAAAATGGGCTCAGGGTGCTTTTAGGACTATTTAGTTTTTTCGCTGGAGGAGAAATATTTGGCATCCTTCTTGTTTGATTGTTTCCTGTGTAGGTGGAGGCTGAGCGCAGGAAGAGAGCCACAGTGCTGGAGTCTGAGGGGACACGGGAAGCGGGCATCAACATCGCAGAGGGTCACAAGCAAGCCCAAATCCTCGCTTCAGAGGGAGAGAAGGCTGAGCTGATCAACAAAGCAGCCGGTTGGTGCATTTGACTTTTTATTTTTTGGGCATTTCCGCCTTTAATCACTGGGACAGCTTAGATGTGAAAGGGGAGAGAGAGAGAGAGAGAGAGGGGGAAGAAATGCTGGACATCGCCGCAGGTCGGATTCGAACCATGGGCCTCTGCGTCAAGGAATAAACCTCTACATGTAGGCGCGCGCTCTGCCAACTGAGCTAACCGGGCGTCCGTGCATTTGACTATTGACTTAAAGAAACTGTTTCGACTCGGATTTTCCATTGACTCGGTTACAAGCATGAATCATGCAATCACTTATGTAATTGAAGGTCTTGCTAATGTAGGACTTAGGCCGTCATCACACAAAATCCACAAAGCATTTAATTACGTGCTTGCAGACTGTGTTACAACACTACACGAGGATCTCCCGACTCAGACTTTAAACAAAGCAAACATGCAAGCACATTTGAGTAGAAGTGAATCGAGGGGAATGTGGAAAAAGTAGCTTTAAAGCCTACAATATACTGTAAATCCAAAACAAATCGACTTTTGTTGATACTGTGCTGTGTCGTCTCTAGGTGAGGCCCAAGCTGTGTTAGCCAAAGCTGAAGCCAAATCCAAGGCTATTCGTCTGCTGTCAGATGCCCTGGCTGAACAGGTACAAAGTAGATTTCACGGCTTCATTTGTCATTAAAAAGGATTTAGAGATGATCCGGGGTTATTTGAAGACAAAAAAGAAAACGTCATTTCCGAGTATTTCACAGTGACCAGAATTGTTGGTTGTGTTCCTAACAGAACGGAAATGCTGCCGCCTCGCTGAGTGTTGCCGAACAGTACGTCTCTGCTTTCTCCAACCTCGCCAAAGAGTCCAACACTGTGCTCCTGCCCTCCAACACTGGTGACATTAGTGGAATGGTCACGCAGGTATACTGGTTTCTGCCCACTAATAGACTTTGGGATTTCCTCTAAATATGAATTTGTCCACAAAATATGTTACGAATCTTGGAATTACGGTCATTGTAGGCCTGGGACGAAATGCTTTTGTCTCGATTCGATTATTTCACGATACACGGGTGCCGATTCGATTTGTATTGCGATATTTTTATTTATTTATATATATAGCAATTGCATAAGTATTGCGATTCGGCAGTATTGAGTATTGGGATTTTCTTTTTCTTTCTTTAACAAAAAGAAAAGTTGAATAATACACTTCTGGACACGATATATCATTACAAGTCATTTAGCTGACGCTTTAATCCAAAGCGACTTACAATTGCTATATACTGTATGTGTCAGAGGCCGCACGCCTCTGGAGCAACTAGGGGTTAAGGGTCTTGCTCAGGGACACATTGGTTGATGTATCGCAGTATCGCCACCCACGTGAGACATTTGTAAAAACTAATTGTTTTCTAAAAAGAATGCACATCACATGTCTGACATTTATTTCATTTGTAAAGAAGAACATTTCTGCATTTTCTGCTTTCGCTCTGTTTTGCTGGAAACGGACATGATGTAGTCACCGTCAGCAGTAGCGAATAAACAATAATATTTAGGTGAATCATTGAATAAAAAATAAATAAATCAAAAATATTGATTCTAGGGAAAAGAAAAGAAAAATCACGATACATATGATTTTCCTTTTTTTTTTTTTTCTCTCCCCCGCCCCTATTGTTTGGTATGTTTTCATCATGAAATATCACCTACTAAGCTATTGCTAATATGTTGGTAACACTTTCCATCCTGTTCTTCTACTCTCAGGCCATGACCATTTACAGCACGCTGGCCAAACAGAGGCCAAAAGTTGAGAGAATGAAGACCAAGACAGATGAACCAAGTGAAGAGCCTCCAGTCCAGTCAACAGCAGCTCAATAGCTGTGGATGCCATGACTGCTCTAAAACTGTAGCGGACACAGAAAAAAAAAAAACGGAGGAAGAGGTTTTTCCACAATTGTGGAGTACAATGGCACTGCTGTGTGGACTCCCTCAGTGTCTGGTGCAAAGGGCACTCTATCTACCGCCAGGGCACAGGATGTCATGACGGAGGAACGGCACTGGATAAACCGAGACGAAGCCGAGCGAGGACGGCTGGGAAACGAGAAACTGAGCCATGAATTATATTACTTGTGTTGGTGTTTGCCTCGTCGCCTTTAAATGGACGTTTGCTGGCTGTGATATTATTTGTTTAAAATATAATTGAATATATTTTCGAAAGCAGTTGGTTCTTAAATTTTGTTTTTTTTTCATTGAGAAATTAAGTAAGCGTTGTTCGGGATATAGTTCAAAACCTGAAATCGCTTGGTTAAGTACCTTCAGAGCCTGTAGTTTTAGGGTGATACAGTATAAAATAAATAAAATATCAAAATAAAAATTCATTTATTTGGCTGATGTTGGGATAGTGATTGGATGAGGGAAATGTGGGCACTCAGAAATATAAAAAAATAAATAAAAGTTTATCTGTTTCAGAGAGCAACGATAGCGATAATAACAATGATACTAAGTGTTATTAACATTGCAGCAGTATGGTTTCTCAAGTTTTTGTATTTGTAGAACATCTCAGATCTACGTGGCACCTGGAGCTCAGAGAGAAGTTCTCACTTTCCACTTCAGACATATAAATTGGTGTTGGTGGGTAGTTCCAATGGATTTTTACTATTCAGAAACAGTTAAGTTCCTAGTTGTCATAAACCACCTATAATTAGTGCAAGTGTTTAGTTTCCCTTTCTTGAGACGATTCGACACAAACGTTTCTATAATTTACTTATTCTGAGTAAAATCTGATATGAGCCTTCATAATGTTTTGAAATATATATTCAAATAAACTAAAAAAAACAACTAAAATTCATATATTTAAACTGTAAGAGCAGCCACTCTCAGATTAGTTTGTTTTTGAGCAGGTTCACAAAGTTCATCTGTGGCATAGCATGGCAGCTATTTCACAAACCCAGCTCATTCCTGTGACGTAGAGCAGTTATCGCTGTTAAAAAAAAAACGGAACAACTTTGACTAGATTTCTTTCAGTTTTTCAAAGCATCGTAATAGGACCGCTATGAAAACATAAAGGCCCACATTTTCTAAGATGTGCACCTGTATGAGAAGCAGTTGTACGTGGTAATTAGTGTGTGACAGAATCATTTGAAAATAAACGCACTGTAGGCCTGAGAGTGAGGACCACCCAAGATGATACAGAAGATAAGCAACGTAATGGGAAGAAAAGTATTTTTTCAATCATTTTTCACTTGACATGACGTTTCTAGTTGCATTTGGTTTGTTGTCAGCCTCTGGGGAGGATCGTGATCATTACATATTTTATCATAGAGGTTTAAATTTACCTTACCCTTTGCCCCCCAAGGAAACAGACGTAGACAAAGAGAATGTCATCTCATACATATTTAAAGTGCACTTTGAAGCAGGTGATTTGGTTTCCTTTTGTTTCCTTTTTTAACAATCTCTCTCTCTCTCTCTCTCTCTCTCTCTCTCTCTCTCTCTCTTAAATCTTTGCTCCAAGCTCACATGTTGAAGTGGGGAAAGCAATGACTGGAATGTGGAATTTGGTCGACAGATTTCAACACATAAAGCGTACTGCAAGCAGACACTTGCCACCGTGTGTGTGCATGTGTGTGTGTGTGTGGGGGTGTGCGTCTTTAATCCTTGAAAAGGCTGGCAGTGACTGGCCCAAAAATCGGATGTTTTCTCATTCGAGCGTTTCCCAGACACACCTCTTTCTCCTTCCTTGTCGTCAGCCTCCTGTCTCCTCTCCTTCTTCTCTCGTCTGTCTGTCTGTCTGTCCATCTTCCCCATAATTTATTTTACAGTTGTCGGTAACTGCTTCGCCCTGAGAGAGGGGAAAAAAAAAAAGAAAGATATAATTTAGACAAAGCTTCTGCTGCTGCTCACCTTTCCTTGCCCTCCCCTTCTCCTCCTCATCCTTCATGACACACACAGACACACACAGACACACATGCCTACAGCCTTGGGGGTAATAGAGTTAAAGAGGTATGTAAAGTTTGCCATTTTTAGGACCTTGAACGGCAAAACCAGAGGGAGAAAGAACAAGAGAAGAGGTGAGAGGGGGAGGGAGAAAGTGTGAAGGAGTAGGGACAGAAAGGGTGTTTGGAGCTGCAGGTGTGAGACCCAATTTTGTGGTTTTATTTCCGTCCCTCTCTCTCGCACAGAAACCAGTCTTGACATTGAAATAGTGCTTACTGTGTTGAAGAGAAACCAGCAGGAATTGGCAACAGCTGACGTGAAGCAGAAACAGCAGAGAGAGAGAAACACAGAAAAGGTCATAAAAAAGGCACTTAGAGCTGCAGTTAAGCAACTCGCACATTCATCACCGCTGGCTGCTACTGAACACACACACACACACACGCATTTTTAAAGTCTCAGCGGCAGCTGCTCCCATGACGAGAAATTACAAAGACGGAAGGACAAAGACGAAGAGTGATAAGGAACATGTGAGGATTATCTGATTTTGGTTGAACCTCTTTTTGTGCCTGAGAGAATGTATTTTTGAAAAAGCTATAAAGAGCAAAAATAGCCATTCCAAGTGAATTTAAATCACATAAAAAGTGATGGCTTGTGTTAAGAGGAAATGTATCAGTGCCAAGGCGCTGCCTGCTTCTGCAGACTGTAAAGCCTGCAATTTCTGGGGAAAAATAGAAGTGTGCCAGTTCAATCAGCTATAACGCACGAATCATCTCTCTCAAATCCTTCACTCCGCCCACAAGATACAATCCTTCCATTCTTGTGTATTTTTTCTCATTCACTCCACCAGGATGTCTATGAGCAGGATGCACATTCACTCTGTTTGGACAAGAACTTAATACCAAAAGTTGGACACTTTTTTTTAAAAACCTACTTTCTTTTTCTTTTCTTTCCTTTTTTTTAACTCCATTTGGAAACAGGGATTTGGAATAAGCTCTTCTCTCTTTTTTCTCTCTCTTTGATGCTTTTCCAAGGATCAGGCAGCCTGACAGAAAAAGTTGTGACAGATTTAGAAAACGGCAAAAAAGTCCAGAGGGAAGACAGACAGAGCTTTGCCCCGAAGGTTCCTGAGGAAGAAACAAGAGACAGATAAAGAGGCAGGGATAATCTGAGAGAGGGAGGGAAGAGCGCAGCTGTTGTGTGGGGAGATAATATAGATAAAGAAAGTGAGAAGGTGCACAAGTGTGAAGGGCGAAGGAGAAGAGACTGACAACACAGCCAAGGCTGGAAAGAAAAAAGGGAGCGTCAGCAAATAAACTAATCAGGTTGGAGACATAAGGCAAACAAGACACCAAATATCATCATCAAATAAAACAACAGTGAGAATGGAAATGCAGCAAGACAGGAGGAAAGACTTCCAATGAAGTGAAAGGAAAAAAGAAAACAGGAGCTGTGTTTGACGCGAAGAAGAGGAGACGATTCCCTCATCATGTTTTATTCAGCTGGTTTCCCAAATTCAAACAACCTGCGCCGGAAGAGCAACTTCGTCCCAGGATAGAATGAAGAGAGGAGCAAAGAGATACCTGCCGAGTCTGTGATACCCTCCTGCTCCTCCTTTTCCTCCTCTCCTCCTTCCTTTCTTTCACTTTACATCCAGCTTTAGATTCACTAACTTCCTCCTCCTCTGCCCTGGTATCTCCTCTCCTCTCCACCTCCTCACTATGTGGATACCAGCTTTGCTCCTATGGATTCTTAATATCAGCAATTTGTGCTCAGGACAAGACTATACGGACTATTACCAAACTGGAGACATGGGCACCGAGGTGAGACATTGCATTTCTTTACAATTTAGTGTGTAAAAACTCTTTTTTTTTTTTTTTCTTAAACCAATCTACTGAGAAGTTTCACTAACTTCTACAGCTTGTAAATAAGCGTCTACCATGGATTACATACAGTACGCGTGACAAATGAAAGGAAATAAATCTGAATAAATGTGTGGAGAAAGATAGTAAATTCAGATGCTGCCGTAAAAAGAAAAAAGATTTCAATCATACACTTTGGCCTATACCAAATCTGAAACAATTTGAACACTTATGGGAGATTTTAGAGCAGTGTGTTAGACAACCATCATCGAAACACCAAATGAGAGAATATCTATTGGGATAATGCTGTTAGTAAAGCTCTGTTTACTCTGGAAGTCTCATTATTGGGGGTTAGATCAAGAGCTCTTTTAACAGAGAGACTTGACAAACACAAGATGTGTATACAACTATAATCCAGTGTAGAGAAGATTTTATGATGGGTTTGCTATTTTGTTCCGGTACAAGAATCCAATTAGATTTTTTTTGCTTTTAAGCAAGGTGTTTTTATAATGCTGTAATGTATACATTAGATTTACAAGAGTATGCATCGGAGAAGGAATATCCAAGCTCTGTGCTCGTGTGAAACGCAAACATTTTGAATTCTGAATTGATAAAAGAGGTGTGGAGATGATCAAAGGCAGACTGTAACCTGTTTTGCGATTGAGCTGATAGCATACAAGATGGTATCGTCAGCATAAAAATTGACATTCAGTCAAAAACAGTACACTGATCCTTGTGGAACGCCTTTACCAACAACGTAGGGGACTTGATTTGAAACTATCGGCACCAACAGCCCAAACCAGAAAGATATGATTTGAACCAGTTGTAAGAATCATCAAAACCAATAAAAAGCTTATTTAGCTCAATATTATGATCAACAGTATCAAAAGCCTTGGACAGACTTAGAAAGAGTGCAGGTCTAAAGGGCTGTGACTGCTGTGACGGAAGGACATGATTTTCATCCAGAAAAGGCATGTAGTTGTGAGATGACCAGCGGACAGGACAGCTTAGATAAACTCACAAGTCTAACCACCTTTGTGTAATGTGTTCATTCAATCATCTCAAGGCGCTTTATGTTGGCTTTTCCTTAAATATTTGTTTTAATAATGTATATTATCATTGTTAAAATGAACTCAATTACCTGGCAAAACACTCCTAGTAGTAGTAATTATCCAAAGGCTTTAATGCAATCAATTGAATTTACCCCTAAACCAATTAAAGGGAGTCTAATTTAAGCCCCAGCTTATAAATCCACTTCCTTTACCTTACATGAAACCGTGAAACGTCAATTTCTTTACATAGTGCCAAACATGTTTCCAAAGCTTGTTTCTGTGATGTCATTTCAGACAATACTATGAGCACAATTCTGTGTAAAACCCATCAACTGCTTTGGTTTCAAATGTCTACTTTACTGTAAACGCTGTTTACCCGCCAACCAGGAAAGTGTTTGGTGTTCTTCTGTGGAAGGGTCCCTGGGGTTGAGGTAAAAGCTTCCTCCTTGTCAAAAATGTCTCTAATAGCAGTGATTTATGATACTTCCTCTGTCATTTATTGATGTTAAAATAGTTTACTACAAGGGATTGTGTCCAAATGCGCTGGAAGAGATCTTAAGTAATACAATAGTCGTGGAATTGAATGAAGGAATCCCAAAACACATATTTTGATGCGACTAGCCAGTTATCAATTGTTTAAAAAAAAAAAGACAAAATAAAATTGTGTGTTTGAACGTAACGTTGGCTTCAGACATAACATGTTTAAACTGGAGGAAAGGGTGAGTGACGAATGCATGGGTGTGTGTCTGTGTGCCAGCAGTATTGCATGCTGAACCCAAGAGCATTGGTCATTCGTCCATTATGACCTCATAGTCCCACAGCAATGACCTCATGTCATGTAATCACTTAACATCCCAAAGGAGAGAGAGAGAGAGAGGGAGAGGGGGAGAGAGAGAGAGAGAGAGAGAGAGAGAGAGAGAGAGACCAAAAGAAAAAGGGGAAATCTGGAAAGACCTTGAAAGAAAAGAATAAGAGAAAATCATCCATCCTCCAATTATTAATTACAACTGTCCATCAAAATTATCGAGAGATTGTGTCACTGTCATGTCTGACAGTGTTATGGAGGTTTGAGTGTTAAATTGTCTGAGCTTAAATACTAAAAACTGGCCAAAAAAAAGATACACCTGCAGAAATGATGCGTGTAAATCAGTAATGCTACAAGTAAAGAAAAATTGGCAATTGTAGCCTCTACTTAACACTAAGGGTAATGGCATTTCCATCAGCCTCAGCTGCAAATGTTAGCATGCTGAAATGCTAAACTAAGATGGTGAGCATGGGAAACATTATACCTGCTAAACATGCATGTTAGCATTGTCATTGTAAGCATGCTGATGTTAGCTTGTAGCTTAGGATATTTTGAAGTGGGGTTGTATGAGGTACTTATAACTTTTACATAGTCAGTGTATTACATAAGTAGAAGGCGGTCGGCACGCCCCCAGTTTGGAGAAGCAGGCAGGCAGGAGTCCCAGCACGAAAGCTAAGCAATGTACTGCTGTGGATGGGGGCAGCAGCTGAATATATTTTATTTATAATATTTTTATCCTAAAAAAAGGCCCACCTAAAAAAAATCAATTTCTCAACCTTGCCATCAGACAGCTCTTTCCGACGGGGAACTGAAGCCATTATCTATGCTCTTGTCAAAGTCCAGACTCCATTGACAAAAACAACAAACATTCTACCTCACAGAACACCAGAGTTGCTGGTCTACCGCTGCTTAGATCAGTTAGTTTGTGTGTTCTATTGTGTGATTTTTGTGTTATAAAAGGGTTAGGCGCTAACAAAACTAACGAACAAACTAACCGATCAAGGCAGCGGTAGGCCAGCAACCCCTGTGTTCTGCGAGGTAAAATTACTGTTTTTGTCAATGGAGTCTGGTGGCTTTGACGAGAGTATACATAACAGCTTCAGTTCCCCCTGTGTACACTTAAACAAGGTGCTTTGACAGCAAGGTAAAGCTGTGAAAAGATTTTAAATATAGCGTACACTTTAACTGATATATATTCTTTTAGGTGGGCCTTTTTTAAGTGTCTAAAATACATTTTTGCTGTTGCCCCCATCCACAGCAGTACATTGCTTAATTTCTGTGCCTATCCTCCTGCCTGCTTCTTCAAAATTGGGGGCGTGCTGACCGCCATCTACTGTATGTAATACACTGACTATGGATAAGTACCTCATACAACCCCACTTCAAAAAATCCAAACTATCCCTTTAAAGCACCACTGTACAGCCTCACAGAGCATGGCTGTAGCCTCTTAGTCTTGTATTCAATATTATTATGTTTAAAAAAAAAAACAAAAAAAAAAACTCTTGTTTTGGAAGAATTGTAAAAGTTGATAAATAATTCCATATTTGATGTCACAGGTTACACATATGTTGAGATATATGAGATGGCTAGAAAGAAACCAGAAAAAGACGGGAGGTAGACAGAGAGAGAGACAGAGAGAGAGAGAGAGAGATAAATGGATAGACTGATAACATCGGAGATCTGGTTTCTGTTTAGGTAATGCCAGCTGTACCAGTCTGTTCCCTCTCAGCCTGGGAAAGTAAACAACCACGCTCACTCCCCGGAGGAAGAATATATATGTGACACTCTTCCGACTCCCAGCTGACATCTAGTCCCCACAAGATGATACAGCAGCCCGTCAGTTTTTTCTTTCATCTACTGTATCTCTACGGAGCGGAACAGAGTCATCTATCATGACGGCAGAAAAATCATTATGGCAATGACTCACAGCAGGAATGTTTTATAGAGCTACTGTAAACTTTCTAGATTTCCTGCATAGACCTGGTCAACCACATAAAGCCCTCTATGTACAACAATAATAATAATAAAAATAATAATGTGGGTGTTAGCTGAGCTGACAAGATCCAGTCTGTTTGGTCCATTTAAGCCATGGATGTGATTTAAGCAGGCCTAATGCTGCATTTAACGACTCCACTGAAGCTCTTACGTAGGAGACTCCTAAGTCATGGAGGGCACATTAAGGAAGGGTAGTAGAAAGAAATGAATTGCATTGATAAAGCAACCAAAAGGACTTTCAGATGCAGGACAAAAATGTAACCTCATTGGTAAACTTGCTCAGATTACAGCGTCTTGTTCAAGGGCACTGCAGGGCAGGTATTTTCCAATTTTATCACATTGCCTTAGGTGAGATTGTTTAAAGTGTATAGCAGTCTGAAAGCTATACAAGGGAACCACCAGAAACAGCAAGAAAAGCAATACTAAGGCATAAAGAAAACGCCGACTTTGCAGCTTCCTTGAGAACTCGAATGCAACAATGTGTGTGTGTGTGTGTGTGTGTGTGTGTGTGTGTGTGTGTGTGTGTGTGTGTGTGTGTGGGGGTGAGGAGAGGACATACGTACCCACAATAACCAACAGTAGCCAACAGCAACATGTTACAACACATTGGTAGCTGAGGTATTTACTGTTTATCCAGCTCAAACCAGCGAAGCTTACACTGTTAATTCAACAGTATCTAATAGTTTTCCTCCAAATAACATGACTCGCAAACAAATCACTTACCCAATTCTAATATTTCAAAATATAAAGAGTATTGCATTTTTTTATGTCTATTATATTTAATAACCACAAGCAGTATATTGGGCCTGAAATTTGTGACTTAAATGCCAGTTTTTAAGACTTTTTAGATTTTATCATCTCCTTAACTCCTGTTTTTCCCCGTCTTAGGGATGTTGTCTACGAATACAACGCTTTCTATCAACACGTGAAGAACTAAAAGTGTATTTTAGCTGAAGAAATATTGTGTCATTAAAGTCCCATTTGTCTATATGATTCTTTCCTGTCTTCCAGGCTCCAGTATTGTCAGATCACCAGGCCAGTTTGGAGTCAGTGACGAGTGTGGATCAGCTATTACAGCTTCTATACCCCGAATACAATTTGCTTCAGCACTGCCTGACGAAGAAATCATGGCACGCCTCCTCTTCCCCCTCTTTTCCTACCGCCTCAGCAAACCCTTTTGTCCACTCTAACGATGAGGACCTGTGGGGTCAGCCGAGGGAGGAGGCTCTTTTCAAAATGGACAGGACTTTGGGAGGTAAACATTGCGATACTTCACAAACAAGTACTGTACAGTGAATTTAGTTGCCACAAACTAGTGGTTTCTCAGATAAGATAATTAATACTTTAATTTGTGAAAGCGTATATAGTACCAGATCACTTCCAAAAACCAAAAATCCAAACTTTGTAATGATAGCCTCTTTATGGGTGCCCAAATTCTTTCATATGAAGGGCCAAATATGTATCTGGATGAAAGGCCATGGGCCAAAAATAAACGTTGATGACGTTATGTAAAAATGTATTATATTTGATAGAAAGTGAACATTCTAAATCTAAAATAAAATGTTGGCTTACTCAAAGCCAGTGAAGTGAGCACGGCTCACAGCACGTGAGGGAGAGCGGGGAGAGTATCCTAATTCTTGTAATTCTCCGTGGACAAGTTTAATAAGGAAGTTTAACAGCACTGTTAAACAACACTGTGCTTTACGTTGCCGTAAAACTAAAGTAAAGTAAAGTACTTTTTAGTTGCACAAAATGTAGGTTTCGTAGTCAATAAAGTTAGAATTTACCAGCACTTTTAAAAATAGGACAATAAGCATGAGCATGTCAAATGCCGTGGCGGGTAATAACAAAGGGAGCACGGGCCCAAACTTGGCCCGCAGGCCCCAAATTGGGCAGCCTTGCTTTAAACCCAAGAGTGGACTGCCAGACAGATTTCTGGAGACACACAAAACTAGGTGGTAAATGCAATAAATAAAAGCCAAGTTGGACAGAAGACTGGAAAATGAAAATAAGATACATTATTGGTTGATGATTTCCTAATTACAGATCAATTAAGACCTAAAAGCTCTCTTGTATTCAGATTCAGTTACTAAATCACATTTGTTTTCAGTCATCTTAGAGGAGATCCAGCGGACCTCATGCCAGCCCAGAGAGGTGTGTGTTGAGGTCGCCAAAGAATACCCAGAATCCACCAGTCAGTTCTACCTCCCTCGCTGTGTGGCGCTGCATCGGTGCGGAGGGTGCTGCACCAACGAGGCCTATTACTGCACGAACACAAGTCACACGCTCGTCAACAAGACTGTAAGTGGCACAGCTGGATTCTCTCTTGTATCTGCCCTGTTTACGTCCATGTCAGACACTTCTTAGCACTTGAGTTTTTCCAACACTGGCTCACATTACACGATTGTGTTGGTATTTTCTGCTCTCACATTTCGAACTGCCTCAGGAAAGATCCAGTTGTGTAACAAGTATACCACTGACAGTATTACAGCCCGCCCTACTGCAGTGGGACACCCTTTGGCTACAACTGGACATCAAGTCAATCCAATACACACACACACACACACACACACACACAGTTGCACAATCTTGCATATCATTACATCAACCTCTGCACAGTCACAACCAGCAATATTGTAATGAAAGCAGCATCAGAAGAAGAAGAAAAGAGAAGGGAAATAAAATGGCTTACACAAATTAGTTTTGCACACACACACACACACACACACACACACACACACACACACACACACACACACCTCTAACTTTCATCTTTCCTCCTGCCAGTTGATGGAACTGTCCCCGCCCAGGATGGATCGCTCCGTCGTCATGGTATCCTTCGTCAACCACACTTCGTGCGAATGCCTCTCCAAGCGGCCGCTCCACTCCATCATAAGACGAGCTGCATCAGATCACCTGTGAGTGAGAGTGAGGAGTGACGCGTGTGTGTGTGTGTGTTTACAAACTTTTCTGAGTCATTTATCTGGTATACATGCATTTAGAATATGTGCGTCTGTGCAGGTGTTCCCCACCCGAAGTTCCCTGTGCCTCCGGGTCATTATGGGATCCAATGAACTGTGTGTGTGTCTCTACAGACGCCTTAAACTACTCTGAGAGAGAAACAGGTGAGGGTGCATGAGTCATGATAAAGTCAAATTATTCAGTTGAGATGACCCTTAAGGGAGTTTTGATATCAATGGTTACACTTTTCTGTGCTTGTTTTCTGTGAAATACTGGGTACTTTTGGCTTTTCAATCAAATCAATCAAATGAGTCATGAGGGGACACTGCTCCACTTTAAGGATTTTGCTAGCCAAAAAGGTTGACAACAACTGGTGTAGAGAGCAGAAAATATTTCAGGCTGGCTCTATTTTGGGTCCTTATCTGATAATTTAACAAATAAAAAAAAATAAAATAAACAAGCTTTGCACCAATCAAATGCTAGAAAGCAGGGATGATTTTGGCAAATCAAAATCCAGCAACAAATCAAAAGTATAACTTGTCATAGCAAATGTAACATTACATCCTCAATAAAGGGTTGAGACCAGGATGTCAAACAAGCAAAACCTACGCAGTATGTTGCATTACAAAAAAAGCAGGATTTACCTCATCTGTGAGTTTGAATAGTGTGATGACATAGCAGCAGGTTCAGATTGGGACATCTGATACAACACAGGTGCTTTCACTGATGAATGCAAATCACCTGCTGCAGAGTTTGGCAGGAGTCTAACCCCCCCCCCCCCCCCCTGCACCTCTCCAGCACAAATAACCCCCCACATGTTATAATATTAAAGAAATGTGCTTCTATTTCTAAACGTGTGTATTGTTCCACTTTCGCCTTGTAACTAGTTAACAGAACTGACAACTCCCAGCTCTGTGAGAGAATGCCAAATCATCCAAAATGTGGCAACACCTAAACCCCCACTGAGCAGGTTTTGGGATGTGAACCAGATTTCGTTCAAAAACTCCACCAGCACAGCCACATGATGATGATGATGATGATGATGCTTGGGCGGCAAATGAAATGATCTGAAGCGACTTTCCCCCCCGAGGGAATGTTTATTCAACTGTAACATGAGAAGCGAAAGTGTCTTTGTGGCATGTTACTTGTACAATCATGTAGTGAACTACAGCGCCTTCCATCTCCAGTAACCTTTTTCTTTTTTCTAATAATAAACTGGGAAACCTTACTTAACATAATCCGTAACGGTCTGAACCGACTGAAAATAGATACCATTGGGAAATTGTGCGTGCATGGCAAAACAAAGCTGGAAAAAAACAACTAAATACCAATTTTTTTTTTTACCTCCTTTCCATGTGGCTTCCAGAGGCGCTGGACTCGGGTCTGCTGGCTCTCTGTGGGCCCAACAGGATTCTGTATGAGTCCACCTGCGAATGTGTTTGTCGGAATGGACTCACCGAGGACAGCTGCGATCCAGGCTGGAAACTGGACCACAACACCTGTAAGGAGGGTTACAGTTACTGCAAATATTTTACACCATACCGTTGTTTGAAAAAGGAATACAAACCCCAGAGTGAATATGAGGGGATACCAGAGAGAGTCTTAACATTGTCCATTCTCCAAAGTGTTAACATCCCATTTACACAATCGGTTCTAATGCCTTAATAGGGATGCCAAAAGTGCTCCTCTTTTGTGTGAGAAAGTGGTAAAAAAAAAAAAAGAAAGACCTATCAATTTACTGTAAATAAACCAAATTACGAAGAAAAGGACTGTTATTCTGAAAGCTGCCAGGCAAGATCGAGCCAGAATGGATAAACACAGATGGAGGGAAGTTGTTGGGAAGTACGGCTTTATGCAACTATCTAACAAGTCAGAACCTGACCACCAAATATTCAACAAAACCAACAGAGGTGCGCAATCGTTTGGTTTTAATTCATGAAATGAAACTCTTCCTTCTCTCAGGTGAATGCCAGTGTGAAGGCCAAGGTGAGGGGAAGTGGTGCCCCACCGGCCAGCGGTGGGATGAGGAGCTGTGTGGCTGTGTGTGTGCTGCAGAGTGTCCCGGGAATCAGCCCCTGAACCCCGACACCTGCCTGTGTCAGTGCAGAGAGAGTCCACAGTCGTGTCTGCGGCAGGGCAAAAGGTTCAACCCCAACTCCTGCAGGTAGGCGTACAAGTCTGTCCTCGTCCTGGTTTCAAGCCAAAGTCCCTCCTTTGAGCAAAACACTGAAGTTCTCAGCTCTGCAGTCTTTTCTCCCTGTGGAAAGGGGCAAGCAAACAGGGAATGTCTCCCTTGGGGGATGAAATTATCCCAAGTATCCACACTCTGGGTCTCTGCCAACTCCACCCTTAGCTCCTAGAACCCCATCTGTCCTAAGCCCCAAAAAAGCCAATAAGCAATAATAAACAATTCAATCAATGATGTCAAAGATTATATTTCCCCTCTGTTAGTATCCATTTATTTAACAATCAGTTGTGTTACTGTCTCTAACTGACAGAAAACACCCACATTCTCTTCTTTTAATACAAGTTGTACAGCACATCCCAAATAAGCTGAAAATAGTGTGTTTATATAGTCACTTCAATTCCATAGAAAAGAGTATCTCAGTCTGGTTTCCAAGCCTGCGTCAGAACAAGTTATTGTTTCCTCTTTTCCTACTTCCAAAGTTGCATAAAACCCACAGTTCCGAAAATCTTCCAGCTGTACTGCACTTGTCTGAAATATGATCTGCGTGTAGGCACTGACTGCCATATGTGGCCGAGAACACACTCAAACTCTTTATAAAGACTTTCAATAGAGCATGAAATATGTTAACGGCTATGGAGCAGGTGATGTAACATGGGCTCAAGGGACAGTGATGACTTCTATTAGTATATAGTGGCTTAAGAACATGGCACAATTGCAGGTTTTTACTTGTATATACTTTCTGCAATGATAATTTGGATATTTGTTTGTTTTGAAATGCCTGATTGTTACCTGGCAAACCAGTCTGTGGTTAATGTGTCATGCTTGCTGCTCCACATATTAGTTCACTCTTAAAAGCTCTCAGTGTTTTGCAGCTGTAGCTAAGGACAAGTCAGTTCCTGTGTTACAGTAACTTCCATTTGGAAACAACTATTTACCAATTTTTCCAAATTCAAATGCAGCATTTCTGCACATCAGTTCATCATGAGTTACCTGAACCCGTGACTTAACACGGAGTACACTGGTCCTGTCTGCTGTGCTCAGGCTGGTCAGCCCTTGGGGTGCCTTCACTAGTCTTCACCCTGGGAGTCTGCATAGAAAGGGGCGAGGAAAGAGTGAGAACCAGAGCTTTGAGGGACAGGCAGTTAGGGGGGGGGGCGGCAAGCAAACTCTCAATGGACATGTCATACATTCCAAACTCGAGAAAGAAAAACGTTCTTCCTCCATTTTCTTTCGCTCACATGTTTCCACATGACCTTTTATGGACACAGGGGGGGTCCAAGACATTCAACTGCGGGTCTCAGCTGCGTGTGCGTGTGTTGCATGCGTGTCGCGGTTCCCACAGCCAGCACGCAAAGAGATCAACCTCCCTCTGACCCAAGAGGCCTTGCAGAGACAGACGGGGAGACTGGGCGAACTCGATGACAGTGAGCAGAGCAGCAATAAGACGGGCTCGGAGACAAATTGAGTGACGAGGAAAAACACGCAGGCAGACGTGAGCTTCGATATGAGTGATATCTAATGGTGGCTTTACACGTGTGGGAAAGTTCACAGACATACACACACTACACATGTGGCCTTAGGCAGAGTTTCTATAACGTTCTCAGCTTAAGAGGGCTGAAATAAATAAGATCTTTACTCAAACTTAAAATTCAATTTCAGTTAGAGTTCCTTAATTGTGTTTTTCAGTGAAATTCAAATATTTCACAGCTTAAAGTTCCAAATCCTCTTCAATCTTAGCCCTGCAATTGCTTTGGAAATTATGCTTTATATCAGCTTGTGGTGCTACAGTGACTTAATTTTTTTTGGGATGTTTTCTAGCAACCACAAGTCTTTACGAGCAAACTGGCTTATTAAATCACTGGGTTGAACCTATCTTATAAGAATTAAGTAACCACTAATTCAGTATAGATTTTTGAATGGCTGGTGCAACCCAATCCAGCTCTTTAACACAGTATGGGACATTAGTACACATGTCCTTTTTCCATCATTCTTTTCATTGTTTTGTCCTTTTTTTTTAAAGTTTGATTCAACATCTGGTCACAGTAGGTGGTGCACTGAAGACAATACACCTACTGTGATTTTGAAGATGAGAGTTCCCAGAATTCCAATATTCCTTCACTCTCTGGAGAAAAACTCCCTCTTTTTCTCACGCACAGATTCGTTTGATGCACGCAAAAAACTAAACTTGGAACAGGGATTTATCCAAAAAGGGATGTGAAGATCTGAATAATTGATAGCATTCAAGCCAAGAGAAGAGTATAAACCCCCGTGTCTTTCTTCTCTGTTCCTCTCAACCTCACCCTTTCTTTCCCTTCACCCTTACTTTAAAAATCCTTCTCCTTCTAATTCCTTCTGCATATTCACTTTCTCCTCTCACTACATTTTCTCTCTGCTTTTCTGTCCACTTCCCATTTTCCTCTTGATTTTCCTCCTCCTTCTCCCTCTGTCCAGTTGTTACAGGTTGCCTTGCAGAAAGCCCAGACGTGTGTGCCAGGCTGATTTTTACTACAGCCACCAAGTCTGCCAGTGCATTCCCAACTACTTGAGGCCTAAGTGGAATTAACCAATCACAGACAGGAGGAAAAAGACTGCAGGTGAAGCCATTTATTGCCTTTCAACATGAGGCTAGAAAGCTTTTGGCCTGAAAACAAAGGGACAATAAGAAGGACGTGCGTCTTGACAGGACAGGAAGGTGGAACTACACATTTACATGTACTGGATTACAACAGCAGCCCATGGAGAAGTTTTAGTACTTCTGTCTGTGCTCTGATACTCTCTACAAGAGGATGGGAGTGCTTCCCAGTGAAACAAAAAGGCCAAAACAGCCACCCATATGCAGCAAAACTCATAAACGTGGAGTGATTTCAGCCAAAAAGAAAATGAAGAGAGATATTTGACTCTCTGGGACTCTAATAACTCCAATCACACATGCCTAAAAGCATGACAAGAAGGCGGGATGGACCATCAGACTCTAAACCAGCGTTTATCCCTGCCACAACGTGTTTGAGCAAGATATTCAACCAGCGGCCTGCTGCAGAGACATCACTCATGACTGTGTAAAATGGAAAGTGGAATTTATAATAACAGACCAGACTCCATGCTTCTTTTTTTTTTTTTTGTTTAGATGAAATAAACTGTAGGCACTTTGGCAGTCTTGAGTCGTGAGATGTTTGAGAGGTTGAAGGATTTTTTTTTTGCAGAAATCATGTATTGTGATGTTGCCGGGGCCTTATTATTCCTTTCATTTCTTTTAAGCAGAGGTGGAAATGGTGACGACATGTTTCAGTGGTCTATTCAGAGCACCAGAGGATGTTTCCAACACCAGATTTTAATTTGAGCGACTATACTGAAAGGGATGGCGTGAAGGTCTTGTTGCAGCTAGTTTCATCTTCGTCTCATGTTTTATACAAGGGAAGAGGTTCAATGCCAGACCCTGTTTAGTTGAACGCTAATTTAAACGCTCCCAAAGAGCTATTATATCCTCCAGTTTCTACTTGCCTCTACTGTAGCGCTGCTCTTTGAAGATTTCACTCATATGTGGCTGAAACTGATCACAATTGATGGTAACACTTGGGTCTCTGGATCGTCTGGTAATTTAACTTTACACACTCTTAAGTAATATTATTTGTAAATATTTAAATCTTTGTCATATTTAAAACTGATATTTTGAAGACAGAATCGTGTGTAGTTGTAAAATACTGTATTTAAGTCACAATCATAACTGTTGTTTTGCATTAAAACAATTGACATGCCTTTGTACTCAGTTTGAATTATTATGGAGAATTTGAATGACGTTTGTAATTGTCCATTTTACCTGCACTGCAAGATTATTTTTAACAGTTCATTTAGGCTATACCGTACAGCTTTAAGAAAAACAATGATTTTAGGGCACACTAAATACATTTAATGTTAGGATGATTTATTGCAGGGTAGAGGTGATTGTAGTGTTTGTGCTATACGGATGTAGAGAAAAACTGAAATTCTGCTACTACTAAATATTTAAAGTAGGCTAGTTTTGAAGTATTGATTAAAAGCCTTGTCGGACAATGTTTGTTTCCCTGTTTCGTTAATGTTGAATATTATATCTTTTGGTGGTACACTGGCAGCGGTATGTGAATTCTGGTGAACACTACATTCCAATCATTTAAGTTGAATTAGTTTTTTGTTTTTTTTTACATCAAAACTGTCAAATGTTGTCAAAATCCATAATTTACAAGTAATATGTGTTAATGTAGAATGTAACTACTCTGTTATGTTTTCCAAAAATATAAAACATTGAATAATAATCACACATAAAATGAGAAATTTGTCACTGCTCCTTTAAAAAAAAACCAAAAAAAAACTATTGCATGTAAGCTCTCTGGCAACTAGAGGATAAGAAATAGCCGTTACATTGCTCATGTTTCTAATGACTATCTTGTGAAAAATACCTCCACAGCACGCCCACACGCACGCACACACACACACACACACACACACACACACCCCTCTGGGTGGGAACTTGACTCTTCCCTGTGGTCTCCTGTTTCTTCTTCTCCCTCTTCTTCGGCAGTCTCTCTTTCTCTCTCTCTCCCTCTGTCTGCATCTACCACAATAAACAATATTGACTCAGAGGGAAAACAAAGAGATCGCCTTTCTGTCTGGCCCATGTGACCGTCTGCCTCATTACTTAACCATCTGATTCTTCTGCATCATTAGCTGATTACACTGATTAATGGATGAGCTGTAGCCTCAGCTACCTGAAACGCATTTTAATCTCTTGACTGCTTTTTTGTACGTGTGTGAACATGGACTGTGCCAAATCAACACATTAGAATCTGCAGGGTTAATATCCACTGGCAGATATACAATTTACTTCAGAGTGACGCTAAAAAATGTGCTCATGTTGCCAGAAATTTACCCTGAAATAGTCCATGAAGTTTTCAGGCAGTGAAAGTCTGAGGCCGAGGCTACAGCTGGTGGAGGTTCAGCTCCTTTTCAAATCAGGAACATGCAATTCCAATATATCAATATAAAGGCTTCAAACTTTGAACCTTTTATTGCTAGCTTAGTCACAATTGGCAATTCAGTTCCCCTTTTTTGTTTTACCTTTTAAGTAGTTTCACCTGTTGGATTTCAAATTCTACTGTAACACAAGCCAAAGGTTAGCAAAAAGTGAGGATTTATCTTCTGAGTGATCAGTCTACCTAAGTCAACATTCTCTCTTCCTCTGCAGCCCACTCTCCAATACTGCTGTGTCTTATCTGTTGCCAGTGCACTGAATAATTTTATTTTCTACTTTTGGAAATAAACTGCTCATTCCTCCTCTGATGAAAACACGCACTCCTCTGGTGTATCGGATGTCATTTTAACGGCAAACTGAACAGATGCCATTCGAAAGAAGTTTTATTTTTTACTTCAAGAACAAAATATAAACCCAGCTCCAACATCCCCTTTTATAATAAGCCACTGAAACTCTTCATATATTTACAAAAAGATTAAAAAAAAAAAACTTAAATAAATATAACCTGCCGCTGATCATGAAAGACTTGATGAGGTCTCCTGGTAACACTTAGAAACTGTGGTTGTTTATGACTTTCTCTTTGAAGGAAAGAACATTCAACCTAAAAGAGAAATCACAATGTTTCTATGGTCTTGGACAGTTCAGTAGATAAAATCTATGTTTTAAGTGAGAAAATATAAGCAAGGATGTCAGCTGCTCCACTGACAGCAAATAATTAACAGAACATGATCAGTGACAGAACCCAGCAAAATATCAGCGGGATACTGGCACATTTTGTGGTGGGTAGCAGGAAGTGAAGCCATTTCTTGAGTCCATCCAGTGATAAAATACAGTGGAGCAGCTTTGTATGTAGAAATCCTTCTGTTGCAAAACAGAGAAAATAATATCTTATGTTTTGCAAGAGGGAAAAAAAAAAAAAAAAAAAATCTGTTAACCTAAATAGATTGGTGCACACTGCCCCCTACTGGTTACTCATGGTGAGGACAAGCACGTACATAATCAACCCCATAGGGATATAAGAAATACAATTAGTATTTAAACAAGAGTTAGACATAATATTTTCCCAAAGAAGACTCTGATACAGCAATCTTGCAACTTTGCAAATGTAAGAAAAGTATATGCAACCTCAGGATGTTAAAATAGCATGACTTGTAAGATGCTTCATTCATTTCACAATCCCCGTCACTTGGAGAGTTTAAGCAGAAAGAAATTGATAAATCGTATGAGAACAGTGCAAAAAGCAAATAATGGCAATATATGGCTTACTGATGTGAAAAAATATGTATCCTAGTGATAGCAGGAGCAGCCTTGTCGTCTGGCTCGAGTGTTTTTTTTTTCACAGCTTTCAAGAGTCCAGTCTTTAAGCCACAGTTCTTAATCTCCATACCAGGTGAAGCAGCTGGAAACGGCACGGCGCTTCCAGAGCAGGCACTTCAGTACTAGCTGTTCTGCCAACGGTCTGACTGGGATTCAGTTCAGTTGTCTTTTGTCGATCGGCTGTTTCGTGTGTCCTGACCGCTCCTACAGGCACGTGCTGCAGTCAAAGTCAGGTATCCCTTTTCAGTTCTCAGGCTCCAGATGCCCGAGTCGTTGCCCACAGCAATGAACAAGTCATCCAGCGAGCATTGATCTGTCGAGTTAGGATTCCTCCGGTGGGCTCCACGCAGGTCAGTGTATTACGCATCCAAAATGTCAATTCACTTAGACTTTATTAGACATGTTCAACTGTTGCCTGAAACAGAAAAAAAAGAATAATGACACACCCTAACAAATGTAGCTTCCATGCTTGCATTATTTATTGCCATATTGAACCCAATACAGGACAATATCTCAGATTTTTGTATTGTCTTATAATCAGGGCTGTCTTGTACTCGGGGCCAATACGGTATTCTTAATATCCAAGCTTGCATGCTTAAGTTTTCAATTTGCTTAACTTTTAAATAATAAAAAGACTCACCCTCGTCATCAGAGTCAAATCCAAAGATGTTTGAGCACTTCTGCAGTTGGAGATGACTCTGTAGATCCTCGGCACTGTTGAAAGTAGCAAAACAGTTGGCGCATCGTTGTCTCTGCCGAGCCGTCGCAACGTAGGTCTGCTGAGGAGAGGGGGGGCTTCTCGGAGACGACTGGAAAAACGACAGCGCCTTCCTTCGTTTTGGCATGGTAATGTACTTCTCATCCAAGTACGCTGTAGGCGGCAGGCGCATGAATGGCCTCTTACTATACTCTTCCAGAGCGCTCTTAAACACTGTAGATTCAACATCCTCTCTTGTCGCTTGTCCGTTCGTCACTACAGCGTAACCAGCCCTGCTAATTGTAGAATGTGGCGTTTCCTCTAAAGTTTCTCCCTCCTCGCCCACAGCGCTCCCCACTGCCTCGGCTTTCCCCTCAGCGAGCGGTTGGATTTTAGTTTGGGACTTTGCAGGCTTCCTAGATGCTGATGAAGCACCCTGGCCTTTGCATTTCTTCCTGACAATCTTTGTGTCACCTTCTTTATGAACATGCTTGCGCTTCTTATTTGCCTTGCTGGTGTCTGAGATTTTCGCGACGTGAGGTTTCTCGGATTTGGCGGCAGGGGTGATAGAGCCAGAGCCGTCATGCGTTGCATCCGTTGGTCCTTCTTTTGCTTTTCCTTCCACGTCAGGCGAGCTTTCTTTTGCTGCTGCTTTAGCCTCAACCTGTTGCTCTACTGATTTAGACTTGGCTTTCTTTTTCAAGGCAGAGGTTGTGCTTGCATCTTTACACGGCCGCCTTTCCTTGAGCGTTTTCATGTCCCCTTTTTTATTGATATATTTGTTCTTCTTATTAGTCTTGCCCGAGTCTGAAGAAGCACTATGACTACTCTTTTCTTTCTTTCCTTCTTTTTTCACATGTGATTTCTTCAATTTTTCTTCTTTTGTTACCTTCTGCGTTTTCTCCGAGGTGGTGCGTGGTGTCACATTTAAACTGTTAGCCGGGACAGCACACACAGATTTACCAGAGCGGCTTTGTGTTGAGTCTGTGTTTTCTGTGTTCACTTTTCCCTCCTCATCAGCACAACTTTCTGCTCCCGCTGATGCTTTGGCCTCAACTTGCTGGACATCAGATATGGACTTGGCAGGCTTTTTCCAGACAGATTCTGGTTCTTTGAGGGGACATTTTTTCTTAACAATCTTTGCGGTGGCTTTGCCATTTGTAACCTTGTGCTTTTTTGACTTGCTGGAGTCTGAAGAAGCAGTCTGACTGCTGTTCTCTTTAGGAGCGGAGCGTTTTTTCACTTTATGCAGCTTCTTCATTTTGTCAGCTGTCGACTTGTGTGTGTTGTCTGCTGAGGTGGTGCTGATTGATTGATTTAAGCTGTTAGCGGTCACAATAGCTGTGGAGGTATGAGAAATGCCCTTTTGTTTGACAAATTTCTTCTTCATCTGCTTGATCGTTGATTTCTTAGACTTTGATTCACTGATTGACGTTTCCGTACTTTTGACTCCATCTTGGACCGGCTGGCTCTTTTCTTCTTCTTTTGACTCGTTGCTCACATTCGAGGTCTCTGCTGCTTTAGTGGGGCTCGCAAGTGGAGCCGTTTTGTCTATGACCGCTGGATTGTTTTGACCAGTAGTAGTGTTTTCATCGTGCACAGCTTCCTTTGACTTAGGAGGACGCCCTCTTCTCTTAGGACCTTTGGTGTTTACTTTGACCTGTTTTTTCTTCAACTTATGCCTTACTTTGATATTGTGTTTTAACAACGACGATGAGATGACTTTGTGACTTTCCGTTGTATTTGTTACTTTATCTTTTCTTAACGTTTGCCTTAATCTCAGATTAGGGCCAGTGGGCTGTGTGGAGGTGTCCTTGTTAGAAAGATTCTTTAAGACGTGTGAATCCTTGGTCGCATTTCTCTCTTTCAACAGAAGTGATCCACTGACAGTGGTGGGAGAAGGAGCCTGAACAGGTTTCCCAGTTGACGAGTTATGCAACGCTTCTTCTCTTAATTTATGAGCAGCCTTTACACTCACGCTCTTATTTACAGTAGTGGTAGCAGTTGCATCTTGCGGCCTATGATCCGGTTGTTTCTTAGCACCTGGCGTGTTATCATGTTTGTCACCCGTTTGCCGATTTGTGTTCTTGTCTGGTTTAGTGGGTTGGGAAGCATAGTGCTCTCTTTCATGGAGGTTCAGTGCCCAGAGACAAATAAATAGTTGAGAACAACCAGGGCGGCAGCACACTGCCTGCAGCGGACTGTGCCTCCTGGCGTGGCGTCTCATTTCCATTCCAGTTTTGAACCGGGCAGTACAACCCTGATGAAGGCAGGGATGCCGCGGAGTGAGTCTGTGTCTTTCAACGTGGTGCTGAAAATGATCGAAACTCCACATAACCCTCATGCAACTACTACATTTGCTGTTTCCCACACGGAACGCCAGTTCTAAAGGTTTGACTTCGCCGTAGTGATCTTCAAGAGCATGGTAGAGGAGTGCAACGCGGTTTTTCGACAGGTCTGTAATCCAAGCGCAACCCTCCACAGGACAGCAGACTCTCTCTTGTGGCTCTACATTTTTCTCCTCGACAACTTTCCCACTGTGTTTCGTGGCCGTCTTCAGGACCTGCAGAGATTTGGTCTCCTTCATTTTATCTTCAGTGAAACAGCCCAACGTTTTGTCTACATGTACTGATGTTGCAGAGGAATCCATCTCTATATCTGTTTTTTTTTGCAACCTGGGATTCTCAGCTTCATCATTTGATCTTACTTGAGAGAGCTCCTCCTGTGCAAGTGGCTGCTTAGCTTCCGAGTTCACGGTGTCCTTTTTCGGTCTGCCGAGCCTTTTCTTCTTGCCAATATGCCCATTTACCTTGTGAACAGGAGATTTATTATTAAGGTGCTTTGACACGTTTTGTTTCTTTTCATGTAAAGATTGACGATCCACTGGCTTGTCATTGGATCTTAACTTTCTGGAGCCAGATGGTGTTGAATCTGGAAGGCTTATTAATTTAAGACCGTCAGTAGCAGGCTGCCTTGTTCTCCCACTGCTACGGCCCCCAGAAGACACGTTTGTGGTCTTAGCTTTGGCAGAGGTCTTAGGTGTGGCGATATCTTTGGTCTCAGAGACCCAGTTTTCTTGGGTATTACCAGCTGACTCTTTGCTCCTCTTTAGCTTCTCAATATGGTCAGAAAGGTGCATCATGGCCAGGAGGTCATCTTTGAACATCGTCCTACAGAACATGCACTCATCTTTACGATAATGGAACATAGCATGTGCCACAACCCGACTTCCCTTAAAGACCTTGTTACAGAATGTACAACAGTACTCCAACTTGGATTCCTCAGATTCTAGTAGTTTACTGTTCTCAGGTGTTTCTGGACCAATATCCTGAGTTCCCTCTTCCTTCCCTTGCACATCAGCAACTACAGAGCAGCTGGATGCAGTGCGCAATCTGTGAGGAACTTGCGAGGAATTTCCAGCTGTAGATTTCCTTCCAGCTCTTGACTTACTTGCAGTTGTTGACTTACTTCCAGCTGTTGACTCCTTGGAGGAACTGTCCTCTGGAGCCGGCCGTTTGTGATTCTCCAGATCAACTGCCGCAGGTGCAAGTTCAGTAACCATTTCTGTTACTAATGTCAGAGCAGATATGTTATTTATACTGTCCTGATCTGTAGGTGTATTAGTAGTGACCACTGTTCCTCCGCTTGGGTCATTTTCACAAGGCATATATCCTTTTGAGAGTTTGGGGAAAACATCTGTGACGTCCACCTCAGAAATGTTGAGCACTTCTGGGATGTCTGCTTTATCTTGGGCTACAAAATTTCTGCCTGTTTCAGCCTGAGAAGAGAGTGACTTCAGATCTTGTTTTCTATCTCTAAGAACATCTTGAGACTGCGAGGATGTGGGCTCAAAAGATCCAACGTTTGAAATGTTGGCCATAATTGAGACTGGAGGGATGTTATCAGTAACTACCATCTGACTGTTGTCCGCAGCTGAAGTTGTGGTTTTTGAAGTGTCTTTAACGGTTTGATCTTTGGAGACCTTATCTAAACCTGGGGATTGAGTCACTTTAGCCGCTTTTGAGGCAATAATGACTTTCATCTCAACAGCAGACTCTTCACAGAGTTTTTCTGCTGAAGCTTCAGTTGCTGCTAATGTCTTTGACGCACTGGTAGCTTCCATCTCTGCAGCAGACTGTTTGGAGAGCTCTCCGCCTGAAAATGTCTTTCGTGAGACAGTTTTTTTAGTTTGAACTTGAAGGACTGTTTCTAAAGCTGGGGATTGTGTAACTTCAGCTGCCGGTGTCCGAGAGGTAATTCCACCTTTCATCTCAGCGGCAGGCTTTTTACAGAGCTTTCTGTGTGGATCTTTTGGAGGACTTCCTTGCACAGAGGAGCGTGTGATTGTTGATACCGAGCCTTGAACGTTCAGCCTATTACCTTTTCCTTTCTGCCGCCGAGCATAACAGTGCAACTGTTGTACAAACATAGCTGCATCCCGCGCTCTAAGAATCACCTCTTTGCGCTGCACAGTCTTCACGGGTTGTGATGCGGCAGGAACCTTCACCGTAGGTCTGTAAAGAAGCACTTGAGGTAAACCTCTCTGTCTGTTCAAAGTGTCCTCGGTAAACGTTCCCATCAGTTCATTGTCTGGTAGGGAGAGCTCAAGAATTACTTGTGGCGGGGTGGCTGGTTTTAGAGGGCCCAGCAAAAACCCTTTCTGGTGCTTGCGGTTGTTTTTCCTTGCCATTAAATGAGAGTTTACTGAAGGTTTGTGTTTTGCATTGTTCTTAAGCTCACCCGTTTCAGACCTCTTTACGACAGAGGATCCGTGGTGCTTTTGATGTTTCAACCCATGCTTTTTCATCTTCGGAAGAACATTATTCTCTCCAAGATTTCCTGAGTCCTCCAGAAGCCACTTGGGTTTTCTAATCCTCCGTTTCGGTGGGTTCTTCTCCGAGAGTCGTGTCGTGCGTTTAAGTTCCCCATGCCTAACGGCTACATTGTCCTGTAGCCTGTCTAGCTGCCAAAATGAACGCCTCAAAGGTTCAGCTGATGATGATGACCCTCGGTTGCCTTTCTTCTTTACAGTGTGGTCAACATTAGGCCGCGTTTTGCCTGGACCCATCTTTAATCTCTTGGATGCAGTGTCAGTATCCTTTTTATGATGTCTGTCCTCTTTATGGTGCCGCTTTTTAGCTGCCGTCTCCTTACTTCCTTTCTGACATGCTGCCGTGCTTAATCGGGAAGCAGCTTCTTTGGTGCAGTAGCTCGGGATCCATTTGTCCTCCATGATTTCTTCTAGGGCCCCACTGACCACCTTCTCACTCATCAGCTTCAAACAGTTGGTCCGCAAAGCAATGAGGTTCCAAAACTCTGGGTCAAAATACAAGTCCTTCTTCAAGACCTGAGGAGAGACAGAAAAAGAAATTGTGTTGGTATTCCATTATGGAATAATGATGGGCAACAATCATCGTCTGAACTGACTGAGAATCTGAAACTACACCTTCTCTCCGTCACGATTTGTTAAAAAGGTGCTATACCTGCAGGGTTTCAAAGCGAACGTGATTTCTGATGGGGCTGTACTCCACGTGGTACTCCTGATCAGGATGCATGTAAAGAAGGTACACCATCTTGTAGGCCTCGACAGTGCGTTCGAGGAAGAAGACGAGAAGAGCACATGCCCGGCAAACCTCCAGGTCATTGGGTAGCAGGCCGGCTATCGTTTTGTAGATTAGGGACTTTGTGATGACGTCGCAGGGAAGGCAAGACCCCAGAGCATTGGCACAAAGCTCCACGCAGAACTGGATACCATCTTCACCCAGCTTGTGAGATACAAACAAAAGGTTAAATATCAATTCAACAAATATAGAAACCCTAACATCCTCACAAATATACTCACATTTATAAATACGTATACAGTACAAATAAACTGCAGTTCAAATATCTGTCTTACCTCTTGCAATATGGCTCTGATGAATGGGAAGATTGAGTTGACATTGGTCGCAGACAGCATCAGCTGATGACTCTCCCCAAGGAGAGCGTTCTTGGATGTATTCAACCGACTATGAAGTTTACTCCATATGAAGACAAGATCACTGCAATGAACAGAGTTAAAACTTGTTCGTAATGATACTTAAAATGGGAGCCCTCGGTAAGTAAACTGACCTCTCATTACATTCGCATCACGTTGAAGTTTACTTACCACAAATAGTACATGTCTCCCCTGCGAAGCTGCTGGGAGAGGAAGGCTCTACTGAGGGCGAGTAGCAACTCGTCCTTTTCCTCACACTCCAAACTGCAGATGATGTGAATCGCATCTTTACCATTTAATTCAGCCACCTGAAAATCAGAGGACAACGAAAGCATCCGTTTTTAGGACAAAGATAGTTCTCACACGGGAGATTTTGGTATAATTGTGCGGTAGCTAAGCAACAGTTACAACAGACTGAAGTGACAATCCTCGACCGTTTGACTGAACGACACACCAGTCTTCTGCATAGCACAGTCACTCCACCCACCTCTTTATGTAGGAGGTCATGCTGTGAAGTTTTGAAAAGCCACGTGAGGTAGACCTGGAGGAAAAACAAGTGTTGTCCTGCTGTGGGATTCCGAGCACAACACTTAGCCAGGGCCATAGCCTCACTGACCCGCTCACAGGATAACAGGTAGTGCACCCGGAGCTCAAAGAACACCGGCATCTCGGAGCTGATGCACCCATCCACTGAGGAATAGCCACGACGCCAGAAGAGAAGAAGATAGATATGGTTTCAGTTTACTTGATACTGCGTCAGAGATTAGCCGGTAAGAAAACAACCACTGAGAACAAAACCATTTTTAAGTATTTAAAAAAAGGTATTTAGATAATCCCGTTAGTCAAACCCGTTGGTTTATGCGTCATCATGAGACAAAAAATATATATATTTTGCCAACTAATTTGGTGTAATCAGTAGTTCAGAGAGGTAATGACATTAGTGTTTATCATACTACAGATGTTAACCATGTTACCTACCTTCACTCTGAGGTAAATTGGACTCACTGAGGATTGCCTGTAGGGCTGGGACGGCCCAGGGCCCGCCGCCCCGAACCAAACGCTCCACCTGAAGTAAGTGGACATTCTGAAGCCTCCCAAGGGCCAACTGGTGACATTCCTGAAAGAGGAGAAGTACAAAAAGGGACTTCTTAAAGCGCTAGCATTTCAATTGCTATATTAAGAGCACCATCATCCTGTATTACAATAATGTTCACAACAGTAATTAACTGTTTTGAGAGGTGTAGCGCACAATTAACAACACTGTCCTGTTGAGAAGATGAGCTACACTTCATGCTCACCTGGAATGTAACGGTGAACTGTTTCAGTGGCTCCTGGTGGAAGTCCTTCTGGTCAAAGAACAGCAGCAACTCAAAAAGACTCCTGTGAGGAGATCAACATTGTTTGGCTTCTATCTACAAATCCACATTGAAACATTTGTTGTTTACCTACTTTATAACTTAAGTCTTGAGTATTCACAGGAATTCAAGTATTTGTGTTGATGTAAAAATACTGACTGTGATAGAGAGCCAGAGGAATGCACTTAAATGGGAAGCTAAGGGGAAACCCCGGGGAAGACGGGATGACGGATTCATGGATGGAGTAAGATCAACCGCTGGCAGCATGCCAGGGTTTTTCTCTGGATCACAAAATGAGTTACTTGAGCCAAGGAACACAATCAACTTTCAATTCCATTAACGATGCCACTAACCGTCCGCAAATATACAAGACTACGTCGGAGGTGGTTGCCAAATATTTCCTGTTGCATATTTGAATATTCTTGTTGCGTTCTGTATGCAACTGATCTGAAAGGTTTTCTCTGTGTGTGTGACAATGGCAAGTGAATACAAGTGATTTTTAAGGGATTTTACCCTGATTATTTCATAACACGTATGTGTATAGAGTTAATGCCCTGTTTAATCAATGTCTGTGGTTTTTCCAAAGGGGTTGTGATGCTTGATGTGATGTGTGTGCTTTTCCAAGGGCATATTGTGCTGGGCCAGTTCCCTAAGGGGCAATAAAGGGTTTCATTCATTCATTCATTCATTCATTCATTTATTCACAGTTAAACGGATGTGAAACTTGGGACAGCGAAGCAAAACTAAAAATAAACAAAAAACAGTACAACATACTTACGCTCTACTTTCTTTCTTAACCCTTGTGTTGACTTCGGGTCAAATTGACCCGTTTTAAATTTTTGTTTTATATCAGAAAATATGAGACGTAGAAATGTGTAGAAGAAAAATGTAACAATTTAAAACGTTGGAAAAAGCTAAAACAAAACTGTGAAAAAAAAGGGATCAAAAACGTCAAAAAAAGGTTGATGGGAAGACAACACAAGGATTAAGGGAATGTCAAAGTGAGATGCTTTTTCATACATTTAAGTATTTCACCAAATTTGAATATCTTGTTTTTCAGGAACAATAATTCAAATGAGAAATTTTAACATGTGTTCCTGTCATCACAGACCTACTGCCAACTAGCTTGTGGTATAACTGATGTTCTGGTTAAATAACTTCAGCGAGCACGACTGATGAGTAAGAACAGATTCCAGTGAAATAGAAGGTGCGTTGCAAAACCCACTTGACATTCCTTAATGGTTAAAACTGTTACTGGGAACTACACTTAAGCTCTCACAGACATCACCGGACTGGCATCAAGGTGAACCAAAGGCTAGTGGCAGCTAAATGTGGCCACTACCTTTCACAGTTGCACAGAAACAGCCACAGTAAATGTGGTTTAGAAGAAGTGATATTACCTAAACAAACATCTAAACTTTGCTTGCATGGAGGGTATTTCTGGCTTCACTCTGGACATTACAAGTAATTAGATTAAGAGATGGTACGGAGGAGGAGTTGCCTTGGACAAAAAGCCTGTCATTGGTGTCGTAACTCGGTCATTAGCACATTGCGCTGCTATCACCTACAGCAAATTCAGCTAGTTATCCTAAGAGTATTCCCATCACACGTTACATGATCATGGCTGGTACTGCAAAGTATGTGACTAAAACCCACAGGCTTTCACCTGACTCCTACACTGAGTGGGAGTGACCACAACGACACGTATGCTGTTGAACTACTTGGAATACAATTGAGACTCCTCACGTACAGTAAGACATAATCTCTTCGGAAACCGTTTTAAATCACAGCATTTAAGTGGCACTGCTTTCTTTTGATTTATTTGTCATTGCTGTTCTAAAACGGCAAGTCAAATCTGTGGCAATCAGGGTTAGTTAAAAGTCTTTAGGGAGGGGTCTATATACTTACAAAGCCAGACTACTGAGTGTGTGGAGCACATGATCACAGTTTGATGGAAAGAAGGTGCAGGCTCGAGCGAAATAGCAGAGAGCTATCTCAAGGATCCTGAGCTGAGGCAGCGGCACCTGCCAGCGAGAGGCATACTCCTCCACTAGCTGCACGGAGAAAAGACAAAACAAAGAAAATATTACAAGGACATATGCACATATCACAGTTTGGACCATTTAGCTTGTTTAAGTCTGTGGCGATATTAGATGTTTTAACTGCAACTGTAGGTACACTGGTGATGCAACAGGACCAAGGCTAAGCCTAGTAGCATTTTTTTTGCATTTTCAGCCTTTCAGATATTAAGATGTCCTTCTTTTCTCTATTTTATAACACGGTCAACGTATTATCTTGAATTTGGACTGTTGGTCAGACAAAACAAGACATTTTAAAACATTGGAGTCCTATCAATATCTGTGTTTGGTAGATAGGACATTAAAAACCGACAGCTCGTCTAACTACTTATTAACTACCCCTACAGTAACTAACACATGGAATTAATCAGCATGGCTGAGCCACATCTTTTATTATATTGCTCAAATCAAAATACTGACTGGAACAGTTAGGCCTATGTCTGCAGCTTTTCTCTTTAACACACATTTACTACAGTGTGCAACCAAAACGGGACATTTAGTGCTCCTTTACACAATATTTCCTGTTAAGTCCCTAAAATACAATGTGCTTATATTGCCCTCTAATGGTGAAGATCACTCTTGTGCACCACTGGAATCCTGTGAATGTTAACTGTCAACAATGTTGTTCTCAGGCCTTTGTCCCATTAGTACAACTACTTCACTACTATTAAACTGCAGGGAAGTTATGAAGCCTCAGTGGCAAAACGCCGATAAAACGCATTGTGCTTCATTAATCCACCTTCAGGAGTGTCCAAACTGTGTTTTCACACAGAGCAAAACCTTACATTTAAAGTTTAAAGGTAATGCCAATAGCTTAGTAGCAAAAATGATTATCTTGGTTATATTTACCAACTGGTTTTATTCCTCTAACGTTATAGTATTATGAAAACCTCAGGGTATGGAGGACATCTTGTGACACAAGAAATGATGTGATGTGTTACAACAAAGGTACACTTTAAGCTACATGTCCTTTTGCTGCAGCTTAATTAACGTTAAACTATATTCGAAATTGGACTTTATAGCTAAGTGAATGCTTAATAATGCAGGCTACTAATTGAATAACAACCTTAAGAAATGTTAGCTAAATTCATTACTAGTGAAATGGTTATCAAGCGCGTTGCAAACTTGCAAAAAAGGTGTCCACTCGGTAGTTTAGTAAACATGCAGCGTACTAACTAAGCTAACTTGCAGACAAATTTTGGGTTAGCTGGCTCAAACAATTAGCCCAGTTAGCTTGCTAGCTGTACAGTAAACAACCATGTCAAAATATGACTGGTTTACTGACTCGGACGCTTCAATAAAGTCACCTGAATCTGAGGCTGGGTTATCAGACATAACGTTAATGTCTGAAAGGCGTTACGGCATTTGTTTTTAAAGAGACTACGACTCGTTAGCTAGTTAGCTAGATGCTAACGAGCCTACCTGCTAATGCTAGCCGTGTATCGGCCAGTTCTGGGGGAGGGGATTCTGCTAACATAACGTTATAAGCTAGCTAGTATCTTCGACAATCACATCAGGTACGGCTCCTTACCTTGCAAAAGTCGGAGCAGAACAGTTTACTATTGGCTCGCAATTCATCACTTGAGTAGCGGGTCAACAAACTCTCTAATTGTTTTTCGAGCCCCTCTAACTCGTACACACTGCCCTCCTCCGCCATACTGCCTGTCTAGCCTCGCTCGTAGCATCGCCACGGTCAACCACTTGCATTGACAGCGCTGATTGGATACTGCAAACGTTAAGGGGCTCGGTTATTAATCCAGCATGCACCGGAGAAGAGTTTAGCGGAGTCGGAGCTCCACAATTAAATCAGATTGCATTCCAATAAAGTACCGCCGCCACGGTACAAAGAGTAGAATATTACATGCGCCATAAACCACATGGCAGACACAAACACAGCACGTTAATGACTTGTTATTATTTGCGTTTACGTCCCATTGTATAAACTTGGGAAATTGTTTGACGAAGCTATTCGGTTTGTCATTCTACTGTTAAAAACCTTACAATACATACATATGAAAGACTTTTACTCGTGTTTTAATCATATTTATACATTATTTACATACACATATATGGAATTATCAAATATATTTACATAATTAATAGAAACACTATGTAAACGTGTACATCGTGCAGATATCTATATTATATAGTTTCATTAGGATAACAACAAAAAACTAACAAAAGATATATATTCCTTAGATTTGACCTGTTTTAAAACATCCTAAGCAAGGCTAAAGCCAAGTTTAGTGTCGAGTTGTTTTTAAATGTAAAACTGTATGTGGCCGGGTTGGTTCAGTGGGTAGAGCAGGCGCACATATACTGAGAGGTTTAGGCCTCGACGCAGAGGTCCAGGGTTCGAATCCGACCTGTGACGATTTCCTGCATGTCTTTTCTCACCTAACTGTCCTATCAAAATAAAGGCGGAAAAGCCCAAAACAATCTAAAAAAAAAAAGTAAAACTGTAACGTTTAAATTACATTTCAAACTATATCCCTATATATTTTTGCATTTATTCATTTTGTATTCCCAATATACTTCAACATAAAATAGTACTCTGGGCAATTTTAATGCAAACATACAAAAATAAATGCACTCTAGACCTAATTGACTGTATGCAAGCAGTCACAGACTTCCTTTAAACTTTATTTAATCATACACATTCATTAAGGAAAAATTATGCAATACAAAACGTTTCTCTCAGACACAGCGAGATTAAAAAGTCAAGACAACTTTACAGTTCGATCCCAAGCGCTGTATTGAAAAAGGAAAGGGGGAAAAAAACAGTAACATTTTATTTCAAGAAATTTGATTATACTCTGCATGTATGTTTTATTTTTATTATTAAAAGGCAGCACATAATAAGCAGCACTGGAAAGATAATGTCCTTATATACAGCAGCTCTCTACTTGTCTAATCTTGATAAATGAGATTAATGTGGCTTTAATACTTTACTATGTCTTCAACAATCTTGTACTTTTCAGACAAAAAAAAATAAAGAGCAACACAGAGGCCTCTATTCAAGACAAGAAAGAAATTAAAAGCTTTCTACAAGTTACAAACTTCCAAAAGATTTGCTTTGAGAACTACAAGCAAATATAATAAGAAATAATCAACTGCTTTCAAATTATATGTAACCCTATCACAAGTTGACACCAGCCTGACATATTTGGCTTATTATACCTTAAGACTCAAGTTCAAAAAATACAAAAATGAATTAAAGAGCAAACCTTGAATCAAAAACTTCACAAGATATATATATTTTTGTTGCCGTTTTCTACTCGTCTACCCAACTTGTCATTGTGTTTGTTGCGTGAAATGTACAAGCTTTTTAGTTCAGTTTAGTTCATCTCGTCGGTGGACTCCGACATGGATCGCTCTCTCCTTTCCCGGCCCGTGACAAAGTTGAGCAGGTCAACGGCCGTCACCACCCCAAAAACCATCTGCTTCAGACTAGGGGAGCCGTCCGTCAAGTCTGGTGAAAGAACAGAATGGAAGAGAGAGGTTAGGATGATGACAGAGAATGACTAGCTTGCTTGAGGAGTTGTCACCCTACATGACTGGTTCCATTTCCAAAAAGCTTTATGCTGCTTTTATAAAAAAAAGTGGAGCCACAAATTCAAACGGTCAGTCTGTGTCCAGCTTTGATCTGACACTCCTCCCCCCCTGGCACACCACAACAGGGGTTATTAGAATACTACTGCTAAAGAGAGGAGGACATGCTTATCAATCCTGCAGAGTGAGAATGAATACAGTAAACTCTGTGGGGTGAGGTCAGGTTGTACTGCATGTTCAGATCCAGAGAATACGTTTGCTTACTTCCTATTTAACGCCTACAATCAAAGAAAAACAAACGCAACACCCTATTATCAAAGTCTCATATCTTTTATGGAACAATCTGGAGATATGTTTCTCTCTTTTTACTCATGTACACATGATTTTGAATGGGTGTATGACACTAGACAAAACTCACAACAATTCAGTAGTGTGCCTTTTTGTTGCCAAATTCTCACCTCAACCAGACTACTTCGAAAGGGCATGGTTGTCCAAAACCCTTGGGATGCTGGCTCTGCAGCTGGACTTTGACACTCATGTATCAGAGAGGAATGATCAGTGACAAGTCGACCCACTGAAATATGAAGGACCAACATTATCATAAAAATGTAGGTGTGGGGCGCCCGGATAGCTCATTTGGTAGAACAGGCGCCCGTATATGGAGGTTTACTCCTTGACGCAGCAGGCCAGGGTTCAACTCAGACCTGCGGCCCTTTGCTGCATGTCATTTCCCCTCTCTCTTCCCTTTCATGTCTTTACCTGTCCTGTCGAAATAAAGGCCTAAAATGGCCACAAAAAAAAAAAACATATGTAGGTGTAGAAGGGTCCCGGGTGCACTTTTGAGCTGCAGCAGTCAATACTGTTACCTTGAGAAAGACTTTGGGCCTCATTCACCAATATCTTCCTACGTTTTTTCTTAAATTTGTTCTTAAGAAAGTTCTACTGTCCTGTCGAAATAAAGGCCTAAAATGGCCACAAAAAAAAAATATGTAGGTGTAGAAGGGTCCTGGGTGCACTTTTGAGCTGCAGCAGTCAATACTGTTACCTTGAGAAAGACTTTGGGCCTCATTCACCAATATCTTCCTACGTTTTTTCTTAAATTTGTTCTTAAGAAAGTTCTACGTCTGATTCCAGACGTGTTCTTAAACAGCAGAATTGTTCGCAGGTGTGTTCTTAACTTCTTAGAATGATGAATCCCAATGTCTTCGTAAATTGACAGCTCGTGCCGTTGCTCCTATTTAGCATAGGTAAACACCCCATTAATTCCCATAAAAGGGCATGACACGGCAGGGCCGTGTGCATACTTAAGAGAAATTGTCAAAAGACGTGGTAAAGACGGCGGAGGCCTCGACTCCAAAAGAAAGAAAAACTTTAGTAATTCTGAAGTGGAGGTACTGCTGGAAGAAGTTAGCGAAAAACAAGACATATTTAGTAGCGTCAGAAACCGATGCATGGAAATCAATTACTCATGCAGTGAACGCTGTGTCTGAAGAAGGGCGCAGAACTGATGAAGTATATACTGTAGGCCTAGCACAATTCATACACAATGGCAATTCAAAAGTGCTTTACAAATGAGCAGAAGTGTTAAGTGTAGTGTGTATTTATTAAAACAAACAAACATATAATCATGTGTAAAATAATGAAAATAATAAGTTACAAAATTATTAAGGAGAGAAAAATAAAATTTTAAATTAGAACAGACAAAAAAAAAAAGGGTATAACTACTTATTTTGCGCAAACATGTCAGCTCTCAATTGTGCGTAAGAGTGCTTTTGCGTAGATTCTGTTCTTACCTGAGAACAAATCCCAAATAAGAAAACATTGGTGAATGCCAGAATCTTCGTGAAAACTGCGTAAGTGGGGTTTACGAACAAATTTGTTCTTATATATGTTTGCTGAATGAGGCCCAATGACTCTCGCACGTACAAACTCAGTCCAAGTTGCTTGGGATACAGACACTGATGAATGTGAGCGCCCCTCCATAAAAATAATCAAATGCCATGAATCTGAGCATTTAGAATGATACTGATTTTTTTTTTTTTTTTTAATTAGCAGCACTATCGCACGCTGTGCATTGCTGTCTGCCACGGTGTGTTTTTCCATACTACCACTGGGAGGAGCCAAAGTTAGACCTTTTGAACACACATTTAGTTTATCAGATTTTGTTGCACTTGTGCAAAGATGCACTAGGAGCTCAGGCAAATGAGAGCATATGGATGAAGGAAGTGTGTGAAAACGTTGTACTTACATTGGATCTGTTCATGCACCACCAGGGCAAAGTGGTCAGTCTCGAGAATGCGAGATAACTTTCCCAAGTTATCAGTCAGACGGATCTAAGAATGGCAAAAAAGACAATGACTTAAGAATAATGATTAAAACTAGCAATATTTGTATGAAAATGAAAGCAACCAATGCACAAGTGACAGAGCAATGTATCAGATCAGTAAGAAATGTGTCAAGACGCCAACAATTTTATTCTGGTACTTTGACTAATGGGAAAATTTCTTCTGGATTTTTTTAAGTCCACAAAGTCTTAAAACAGTTTCCTGTCACTGCCTAATTTTTAATTACAGTTGTCTGGCTGAATTTAACTATAGCCATCTGGTTCTACAATCCGTTTTGGACCAAATCCAATCAAAAACACCCAACTGGACTTTTACACTCGACTTACTAAAATCCGTTTAGTCGAGCAGGTTTAAAGTCTTTTCACCTGGAGACCCTGAACTGGTTTGTCTCATTGGCTGCTGCTGCCTACAGCCTATTAAGTTATTAAGAAAACATCCCGATGGCATCACTTTCACACATTTTCACATTTCCTTGAATACAAGAGCCACAAATAGAGATGTTTAAGTTAGCGGCTGACCTGTTTGAACTGCTTGTAGAGCACTTTGCTGACCGGGTCCGACAGCTTGATCTTCCCTGCCAGAATACAGGCCAACATGTTCCCTAACGTCACCATGCCCAAGATTAACCTGTACAGACACACAAGTGACGTTGCAATCAAACACAAGGTACCAAAAAGGATCCAGGCATGCAGTATTTCAGCGTGACAGATAGCTAGTTTCTCATTCAGGACACTCACCCAGCCTCGTCCACCACAGGCGCCTGGTCGAAGCCCTTTTCTTTGAGGATTTTGATGGTCCTCTGACAGGTGACGGTAGGCAGGACGGTGAGGGGGGCGGACAGGTTCAAGCCCTGCAGCCTTAGGTTCCACCACCTGACAAAATGTGGAAATGAGAGGCTCTTACACAACCATACATGGGGGGGATTTGCATAAGAGGAGAATCCACCCTATAATTGCACGTACCATGGCTTTTTCACCATGAGGTCCTCCTCACTCAGGAAGCCCTTCTGGACCATCCACTTGTCACTCAGGAACTTGGACCTTGAGGGGAAAAGAAAGAAAAATCAAGATTTGCGTTTACACGATAGATCTGAAGGCCCAGCTAATCTCAAGTGGCCTCCAACGTAGTATTTCTGTCTGTATTCTGGGGCCATTCGAGCAGCAATGACCCTGATCATCAAACAACACACTGTTGCACCATTTCTTTCTTTTCTGAGAAGCTGTGTGTGATTGATTGATCCATCTATCTTTCCACCGTGACATATTATGCTGATCAAATTACCTTGATTGTCCACATGGGGATGCTGGAAGTGGCTTAACATGTTTTACACTAACAAACAAGAAACTATCCCCAGACATCTGTTCTTTATAAAAAGAAAAAGCACTAGACCATGGAAGTCCAAGCATTTCCCACAATTTAAATTCACGATAAGTGTTTTTCAGCTCAATGATTTTTCCAACACATTGACATCAATTGGAAAAGGAATGTAAATGTAAAAAGAATATAATAAGCTGAAATAGTACATCAAGACCAGTTCTGAGTTTTTTTAGGTCTTTCTGTCCCCTAGTTGTCCAAAGAAACTAGTTGGTGCTGCAGTTTTTGACAGTATAGAAATGGACTGCGTGGTTACTGGACAGGTGGGGATTCTCACATGTAGTTGCGGATGGAGTCCGGCAGGATGACCACACAGCGTTGACCCTCCTTCAGCTCTTTGGCGACATGTACTGCCGCTGCCATGGCCGTCCCGGAGCTGCCTCCTGTTACAGAAAAGAGCAAAACGTGAGCCGACTTCATAACCTCACCCGGACGTCTGGCGTTTGTGTTAGCGGGAACCTGAGCACTTACCGCACAGCAGGCCCTCCTCTCGTATCAGCATGCGAGACATGTTGAAGGACTCCTCATCGTCTGACTTGTACCAGGTATCAATTACCTGAAGTAAAAAAATAAAGACGTATTACTACATCAAGTGGTTGTGAGTCAGGTACACATAAGAAAAAAGAAGGTATGAAAAAAAAAAAAAAAAAAACCAGGCCCCTGGAACTCACTGATCTGTCGAGCACGGTGGGGATGAAGTCGTACCCGATGCCCTCCACCTCGTACTGGGTCTTATCCGTCTTGTTAAGCTCCTCGGGCTCAGCCAGGATAGAGCCTTCTGGGTCAACACCAACAATCTGCACACAACACACCATTCATAAACAACGGGTAGCTCAGTGCACCATTCCTTTAGCCATGCTTCATAGCTTCACTACTTGGAAAGATAATCAGAAATATGATCTCAAGCCCCACCCTGGTATTGTATTGAGCAAAAAGTTGTTGCCCCATTATCGCCCTTTCAATGCCTGTCTATTAAACTGTATGGTGAGGCAAAAACACATCCGATAATTTCTCACTTACACGTGTTTGGACCAAAGTGGCCCGGCTGTTTGAACTGGATCCATATCTAAATGCGAAATCCAAAGTTATGTATTGGTAGATCTCCCCTTTTTTGGAGGGATTGGTTAGAAAAGGGAATTGCCACTCTGGGGGATCTGTATCTCAGTGGCATGTTGAAATCCTTTGAGGATGTGGTTCATAAGCACGTAAGAAGGTGGGTCCAGACTAGTTTAACGATAGCCAGCGGATGGAAGAACGAAGGGGTGCCATCAATCCTGGAGTGGGCTTGTGTGATGGCTAGGGTGGCGGCTCTAGCCATCACACAGGGTTAGGCTAGGGTTTGAAATAATTTCATATAAACGGTTTGCCAGATTGGATATTTATACTAGAAAACGTGGAAAGTACCTAAGCTTTCTCGAGGGCTCCTAAGAAGCTTTGTGCTGGGGAGAGACGTGTATGATGGGCTTATGGCGTTGTCATCTACACATATGTTTATTTGGTCTATATTGTTGAATGGTCTTGAATATTGTAGCTACTGTGTCACCTTTTCTAGATTTCTTTCTGGGTGCGTGGTGATGACGAAGGGGGTGTTCATGTTGCGAGTTGTATGTTTTGTATGTTGTTATGTTATGTTGTTACCTCACAAAAAAAGAAATATAATCTCAGAAAACAATGACTTCTGGACAGAGGCAACTTACCTTGATGTTGGGGCATCGTTCTTTAAGTTTGCGGGCGATGCCTGTGATTGTCCCCCCTGTGCCTGCTCCTGCCACCAGCATGTCCAGTTTACCTGATGAGTTCAGAGAAAGTTCATGTTTACTCCACTGATAAAAATGTACTAGGACAGAGGCAACAAAACCCAAACTGTAAAATTGGTATTCTTGAGGTAAATATACAAGGTTGTTTATACCTTGTATTTTTATTTGTTTTTTACTTACTTTTTTTTTACAATAGCATCAAGTCCCATCAGAAATCTAACATCTGAGGATTTTCTTTTTTCATTTCATGCTTATGACAGGGCTGTGGGTAAAAGAGCTTTGTACCGTCACACTGCTCCAGGATCTCCTCAGCTGTGGTGTCGTAGTGAGCCAGAGGATTGCTCGGGTTGCGGTACTGGTCCAGGATGTGAGAGTTGGGGATCTCGTTTTTAAGGCGCCAGGCTACGCCCACATGAGACTCTGGCGAATCAAAGCGAGCGCTGGTGGGCGTGCGGACGATCTCGGCTCCAAGAGCTCTCAAAACATCCACCTGTATAGGAAAAAAAAAAAAAAAGAAGAAGATAAATCTGACCAAATGTCTACTAATACTGTATTATATACATTTTAGAGAAAATGGCATTGTGACCAAAAGAGAGTTGTGTCATGTAATGATTATCTGCCAAAACAAGGTCCAGTACTGATAGGTTATGAGTACCACAGTAGCATGATGTGCACTTACGTATAGTAACACCACATTTTAAAATTAAGCTAATTCAATTAAGATAAGAACGGTTTAAAGAGAAAATACCATCTATATCCGTTTTTTTATGGTTTGCTATAGAATTTTGTGGAAAAACTGACATGTTTCACTATGAATCTTTCAGCAGGACATAAAGGTTTTAAAGCATCTTAGCAGCTTTGTCACTCCATTAAACAAAAGAACACAATGTCACAAAAATTACTAAGACTAACTTTTATACCTTTTTTACCACTCAAATACCAGCCTTTCCCATAATTTGCTTTCTATTAATTATCTTATTATAGCCAATAGTAATCAATACAAATGTGCTGATCCAGGGAATCTCAAGTCTGCATTTAGCAGAAGTAGTAAGGACTTGGTTTACTACAAAAGAATGCAGAAGTGGGACAGAGTGACAGTTTCAGGGCTGCTCGATTACGGAAAGAATCATAATCACAGTTATTTTTGGTCAATACTGAAATCAAGATTATTTTACACAATTACTCATTGACTTTTGGAAAGACGTAATTATTGAAATAAAACAACAACAACAACAACAACAGTTAAAACAAATCAACAGTGAAAACACCTTGAACTGTGAAAGTTCCCTCCAATACCTTTCCCGTTTGAGCTTTTTTCCCCCTCTCCATTTAGAACACAGGACAAAATAAGTGCTGACTTGCAAAACGGAATGTGAAAAAAAAAAAAATCGCTTTTCTCGATTACTCTATTTTTGGGATTGTTAGGAGCAGAAATCGTAATCACGATTAAAAAAGAAAAAAAAATCGATTAATTGCACAGCCCTAGTTTCAATAGAACGGAACTCACCTTCTCCATGCTCATTTTCTCAGGCATGACGATGATGCAGCGGTAGCCTTTCACAGCTGCAGCCAGGGCCAACCCAATACCTACACACACACACACACACACACACACACACACACACACACACACACACACACACACACACACACACATTTTACAACATTGCATACCACTCGTACCTTTAAATACCTCTCCCTCCCATAGCAACACATGCAGTTAATTACCAGTGTTTCCAGAGGTGGGCTCTATAATAGTGTCTCCCGGCTTGAGGAGCCCAGCTCTCTCAGCGTCCTCCACCATCCGCAGGCTGATCCTGTCCTTGACACTCCCGCCAGCATTGAAGAACTCACACTTGGCCACTACAAATACACAAGGGAAAGATGTGCTCCATTAAAAGCCATTTCTGATAAGACATGACCCTGAACCGCCTTCATTTGTTACATTCATTATCTCAAAACAACACATCTCACCACACAACTCGCGTGTTTACATGGTGTCAATGAGTGAGCGACAGTCACACGTTCTGGCTGGTCTGAGATTTGTGTGTCTCGGCTCGAGTGCTGGGTGACTCACACAATTCACACTTGAGTCCAAACATTTTGGGGATCTTGTTGATGCGAACCAAGGGAGTGTCGCCGATCCTGTGCAGGATGTTTGGGAGAAGGGTTGGAGTGACCGTTCTGGGGAGGAGAAAAGTGGGAGAAAACAATGTTTCAGCGAAGAGAAATACAATCAGTGACACCGCATCTGTGTGTGAAGATTCACGGCAAAGACAATCAAGCTCAACATCTAACACGAGCTGCTTTTTCCTGCCATAACTAGTGTAAGACCATAACACATCTTTCTGGTTTGACGTGTTTGTTTGAAGCGTGGCACGGCCCACGAGTTTGATGAAAAAAGTTTTCAACGGTTTGAACAAACAAAGTGATAACATCTGTCCAATACCTTTCATGTCCAAAACAAATTTAAAGCTATAGTGTGTAGTTTCTGTCACCCCCATGAGTAATTCTAAGTAATGACAACACCACTGTTGTTGTATCCACATGACACAAGCCTTCTGTAATCGCGCACTCGCCCCCTCCCACCCCCTCCTCCACACTGTGACTTGTAGCCAAGAAAGACAGAGGATTAAAAAAAACATGATGGACTCTTCAGAAGAGGTTATTATCGAGTTTCTGCGCGCGAAAGTCACACAACAACACCATGTTCTAAACAGCCATACTGACAAATACAGAGAGTTGCGTGGAGCTGATAGTCTAGATTAGCTTTGCATTAGGGCTGGGCGATATGGAGAAAATCAAATATCACAATATTTTTGACCAAATACCTCGATATTGATACCGCAACGATAGTGTAGTGTTGACTATTGGTGCTTTCACAAAATATTTACGCAATGAGATTTGTGATAAATAATCATCAGTAATGTGGATATAATGACTAAGTGGGGTAAAGGCAAATAATAAAACAGTTACAACAGTCTGGTAAGTTCAGAAAATGACATAACTTTACTGTAATGCAGCCTTTAAAACCAGGAAAAGACAACACTTATTCCATATTACGATATCCAAAATCTAAGACGATATCTAGTCTCATATCACAATATCGACATAATATCAATATATTGCCCAGCTCTACTCTGCATCAACTCATTTGGCAATGGCTTGAATGTACTGTTCTGTACTGTGTTCATTAATATTAAAAAGTTACGCACTAAAGCTTTAAGAGTCCTTAGGTCACTTAACTGCATATTCCAATTGTTTCACGGGCAAGAGCAGTGGAAATTCTGAACATCACACCAACCTTGGAACTTGTGTGTGAGGGGAGTCGTCTTTCGAGGCTCCCAGGCTCCATGTGCAGCGGCTGGGAAGGTCGGGCCGGATCCATTTCCTCTCCACAGCGACGTTCTTTGTGTTGATCTGAATGGTTCCGTTTGCGTCTTCGGTGCCCACCGCTGGCAGCTTGTCAACCCCGTTCTGTGGTTGCGAACCCTCCCGGAGTTTGCCTTCCCCGTTGGTGTGGCTGAGCAGCTTGGCAGCGTGAGGGCACACGGGGCCCTTGGCGGTGGTCTCCTTGGTTGAAGGAACTGACGGCATGGCTCACCCTGGACAAAAACAGAGGAAATAGCTTGATGTTATAATCTGCTTTGCTTGTTGCGCAAGTCTTAAAATCGGTGACTCCGTCTCTAGCCAGCTCAAAGTGTACATTCAATGTATATTTCTCCCTACGTTGATAGGTCACCACATGTAAGCAGCAGCGAGTGGAAAACAAACACCATACCACTTCTTACTTCCATTATCGCTGAGTCACACCAGCACGGATAAATCAAGCTTCATCATGTTTAAACAGGAACTTTGGCAGCTTCCTCCCCAGTCTTTGCTTTCCCTACACTGTTACAGTTATGCACAGATTCACTGCTTTATACTGTTTGCTGTCATTTTGAGCAAACTAATGAAGTTAATTCTGCTTTCATCATGAGAAAAAAACCTGAATTGCGAGTAGGGGAAGGGCCCGTCGAGTGTCTGATAGTGCCAATATTGCATCATTCATTCACTGTAGCAAAAAAGAACAATGCCACATACTGAGAGTACCATACTTATTACTGCTTGTGATTAATGTGCAGACATGTACGTGTATGCATCCACCTCAGATTGTGTTTGTGAATTTATTGTAAAAATGTTGTAAAAGTCACTCATATATATTTTAATGTTTAACATTATCCTAAAGTACTACAGGGTGATACATATGACAAGTCTGAGTGGACCTGGTTTGGCAGGCGACGAGGGATTAGTTAAATGCATAGTTTTAATCACTTATCAATCAAAAAAGTTCCAGCTTCACAAATGTGAGTTTTTGATGACATCATCTTGAGCTTTGGTAAATAGTGATGGACACGTTTCACTATATTCTGGCATTTTAAAGCCATTGTGCGTAGTTTCTGCTGCCCCCATAAGGAATTCTAAGTAATAACAACAAAACTGTCGGCGCGTCCACATGATCCAAGCCTTCCGTGAGTGCACATACACCCCCCCCCCTCCACGCAGTTGCTAGTAGCCAAGGAGGATTAAAAAAACATGATGGACTCTTCAGAAGAGGTCATTACCTTCACTCGAGTTTCTGCGCACAAAGTCACCGGACGCCACAGTCTTCTGAACATAGCCATACTGAGAAATACAGAGAGAGTTGTGTGGAGCTGATAGTCTTAATTAGCTTTGTAGAAACTCATTTGGCAATGGCTTGAATGGAACAGACGTTCATTAATATCAAAAAGTGATGCATTAAAGCTTTAATGACCACGTTTAATTCGCTAATGAAAATGGTTGTTAGTTACAGCCGTACAGATGACAATATAATGTATGAGACTACTCTACAACATCTTAAAGTAGAAAACACAAAGTATCACATGCCTCCCAATCCTTAAGCCCCTATACATCCGACACAGATGTTTTCTCAGCTCGTCCGTGCATGCATTAGGTTGTTCCAACACTGTCCGGCAGAAATGGCTGCAGATGAACCTTCACTAATGAACAGTGCACACACACTGAGGCCAGCTGTTAAACCCCCTCTTTGGCTGCACCAAGAGTTCAAACGACGTCCAAACATTGAAACAACAACATCTTCTTAGGCAAACAGCTGTGCATGGGAGCGCAAACCCTTTCCCTTGCTTAACTTTCATTACATATGGATTTTTTGTGGTAACCGCCCTTATTACCATCTATCCACAAAATGAAAAATATACAGAACCCAATCTTAGGTGTTAGCTGTCCTTTCCTCCCCACATGTTACATCAATACTTGATATCAGATCTCTGCAGCCACTAGAAGCTTCTCTGCTTATTAAGGTTCCACAACTGCTGTGGTGAATGTCTAAAAGGGGTAGATGGTGTCTGGTGGCATTGCCAGGTTTAACGGGGGCAATGTGATCCTCCGTGACTGCACTGAGCCCAGGGCTGCTTTGGCAGAAAAGACTTGCAAGAGGATTTAACAAGGAGAAACTTAATATTAGAAATATTTTTGTTCAATAAGCCACTTAAGCCAAGAATCAAATCCTCAAATACCTACCAGGCTGAAGAAATACTGTGCACGAATCACCTGATCTGGCAACATCAATCCCAATCTAATGAAAATCCCTGTAATATTCTTACCTTATCAGACTTGTTTATCTGCTTAACTCATGGGATTTCTAATCTCCTTTGGTATGTTCAGTGCTCTCATGATTACTAATCATGCATCGTGAGTAACTGTGCAGCAGCCCTTTATGATTTAGGCTATTTAAAAATGGTGCAAGTGTTAGAAAATGCAAGTCTGAAAACTGCTCTGCCAGCAACAGCTGGTCAACAGCACAAGAAGAGCAGACTATAGATAAGCACTCACCCATAACAAATGCTAGGCCAAATGTGAACAGCAGGAATGCTGGCAGTAGAAAAAAACGATGTAAAACAGCATGTAGTACACCTTAAAACCCACCGCCAAATGGTCAGGAGCAAACATGCAAGTAAACCTAACCTGTTACTGTGATTAAATGTGGAGCTGTCAGAAAAATGAGTGACCAGTGATGAAGATACCTCAAGCTGAAGTCGATTAGTTGATCAAAAGAAAAATGAATCGTCATCTATGTTTGGTCTTACAATATAGTAAATGTGTGCGTATTATTTATTTTTTAATGGAGTAAAGAGAAAAAAAACATTTGGCAGGTTAGTCGAAAATAGTGAATAATACATTTTTAGTGACAGCCCTAGTACATTCACAGAACATAATGGTAATGTAGAGTTGTTCATTCCCTGGTTCCAGCTGCTCAAATGTTAGTCTGCTTTTTTCTTAAATAGTTTTTTACAACAGACTACTGCCACAGGAGTGTCAAGAGCCACTCTGCTATGCCATAGATATCAGTGGTCGGTATAGAAAGTTGATTATGGTAGCTGCTATCATCAGCACCGTGTGTCAGTAGTCAACAATGCTATTTGCACCCAGTTTTGTTGCCTAAACCTAGCCAAACTGATCATTAAAAATAACAAGTCTAACAAGTGTACAACTTAAAAAAAAAGTCTATTGCTGGGTTTATTTTTTATTATTATTTTTTTTTACAGTAAACTATATTTTATATATCAAGCAGACAAATTAGGAATTAGAATGTGTCGCTGTTCTCCTCGCTGGCTGTGTCTAACCGCTTAACGTTAACCGATGAATATAAGGGGCTTTCCACGGTGCTAGTCGCAGACCCGTACTATACAGCTGTACTACCCATAACATCCGGTAGAAATGTAACAGGAAAACTATTAAATAAAAAGGCAGCCAATTAAAAAAATAAAATAATTTGAGAGAATAAAAGAAGCCAACATTTACACCATTCAGCACTGACTGAATACATGGTCAAAATGTAAACGTAACCGTAAGAATTCATGGAGAATTACATTAAATGAGATGTAACGTTATGTCGAGTTTAGTGTAAGCAGCAAATAAGCGGAAACCTAAACTACATCAAATTAGGTGACAAATGATGCAACAAAAAATGTGAATTGCGCAGTTACGACGTTGCATCAGAATCAGAACAGGTTCAGTAACAAAACAATTACCACGTGTTTTAATGTATCCATTTTATATCAACCTATATATTCCGTACTAGTTCATTCTCACTCACCTTATGATTTAAATGTGCACAAAAACCTGAAAAAGAAAAGAAAAAAATTCACAGACGGGGCCCCGACGTACACCCGAAACCACGACAACGATGCGGAGTGAGCAACTTCCGACAAAGGCTGCGGGTTTTCGTGACGAAACACGTGGACCAAACCGGGACGTGGACCAAGTTTCAGGGTCCTCTCCGATTGGCTGCTGCGAGGGCGTCTGCTTGCTCTGCTCCACCAATCAGAGCAGAGATTTCTCAATAAGGGTTTGGGAAAACGTTGAGTTGAAGCCATCAGCGCCATATGTTTACCTTTTATTGACCAAACACACACTGCACGTACTTGTAGACGACTCAACGTCTCATGCTGGGGTCTGTACTCCCAAAACATTAATTATATGTATATAAATAGAATATAAAAATGTTACTTTTCATACGATTTCTGGCAAAGGTTGCCATATGTTGGGTTTTGCTTTGAATGGCTCTTGTTGGCTAATACTTTTTTTTCTATTTTATATTCCAGAGTATGTGATTATATTCAAATGGAACAATTTATTGATATTGTCCCCCATACTTTTAAGTGCAATTTCTAAACCTAAGACATCGGCAATTTTGTTCTTGTTTAATCCGGTAAGCATGTATTTGTTTTACTGATTCATCTTAAGCAAACAGTAGTGCCACCTAAAAAGAGGGAACTGGAAGTAGGGGGAGGGCACTGACTGGCTGATCAAGCTTTAGTTAATATTGCATCATTCACAGTGCTATAAAAAAAAAAAATCCAAATGAGTAAGCATGATATTTTAGCAGTGTTTTAGAAGTATAAATTAAGATACATTTGCAGCAATAATGTATCTTTGTACATTTTCCCTGTACCAGTTTAAATATTATACTAAGTTGGAGTAGCAATAAGGAGAAATGTGAAAGGAATGAAAAAAAGTTGGGTTATTGACTATCTGAAAAATAACTCCCACTATTTCTAGCAGCAAATGGCCATCATCAGTATAATAAAGTAGCATACATTTCAAGAACAGGATCAGACAAATAGATATTCATCCTGACAGATGTAAAGTTTGGCATTAGACAGCATTGGATATCAACCTACTTTGCACTCAAACAAATAATGAGATGCTCTTAAATCTTCAATATTTTGAGACCTATCTTGGCTAACCTTATATTAGTTCTGTGCAACTTCAATTTTTTTTTTTTTTTATCATGTCACACGCATTCAGTCTACTAATAATCAGCCCTTTCCTTGTATAAAAAGGTCTCTACGTAAGATATAAGTTGATGTTCATATAAGCAAGTGGTGCCAGTGCAGAATTACAAATCTGTTTTATTGAGAAAGCGAAACAAGCTTGTCTTAAAAAAAGGGAATAAAAGAAAAAACACTTCCAACAATTCACCAAAAAAGAAAATAACTGTCATCACTGCTGGGGTTAAGAGGGAGGGATTTGGAAGGACATTGGGTCGGTCTTGGCTTCTTTCAGAATCTCCCGGAGCGCTCTCGGTCCCTCGACCTTCTCGGCCTCTCGCGGTCCCGCCGTCGGTCCCTGGAGCGGGAGCGGCGTTCACGGGAACGCGATTGAGAGCGGGGCCTGATCGGAGAGAACAAAAAAATAAAAATAAAATGATTCACAAATTTTGATTGATCCTTAAATAGAAATGTTTCACCTTCCAAGATTTCTATACCTTCCCCCTTTCCTGCGGCGGCCGTACAACTCCCTTCGAAGTTCCCGCGATATGGGTTTCAAGTGCATGAAGTTGCAGAAGCCACCTCGGGTACACTCTCTGGAGGAAAACAGCACATGAAGGGTTACAACTTGCTTGGCTTGCATTTGGCAGAGCAGGGCTATGAGGAAAGGTTGGCCCATAGTTCTACATGCGGAAGAGCATGCCAGCCAACCAAGTAGAATATCTGATCTTTATCTCCCCCCAAACTAAGTTCGTCCTATCGCTGGCAGAACAAACAACGCCCAATCCAATGGAAAAACACTGAGGGACTCATGAAGGAGAGCAGTTTCCTCCCACTGTGCAAGGACAAAGTTTGTCTTGGTATTTAAGTGAACGTGGTATTTCACACAGTTCTCATGCAGCTGGTTATGTTTTCCCTGCTGAAGGGCACATGCGTGCTAGCTGCTGGCAAGGCCTGATTCCCCTGCTGGGGGTCCTTGGGGCAAAAATAAGCTTCTGGGACCCCGATTTACTCCATGTTCATTTCACTCTGTGGGCAGTGTGTAGAGATTTTTCTATGCTGGCCTCAGGTATACCGAGCGGTAATTTGATTAAACGCAGTAATTTAGGAATAGCCTACATTAAAGCTCCCATATTATGCTCATTTTCAGGTTCATAATTGTATTTTAAGGTTGCACCAGAACAGGTTTACATGGCTTAATTTTCAAAAAACATATTTTAGTTGTACTGCACAGCCGTCTCTCACTGCTGCAGCTCCTCTTTTCACCCTGTGTTCAGGTCTCTGTTTCAGCTACAGAGTGAGACATCTCTTCTTCTGTACTATCTTTGTTTGTAGTCGCACATGCGCAGTAGCTAGGTAAGGATTATGTTAGCTAGCTGTTTCCATAGACAGTCAAAGAAAGGCTGTTTCTCCAACTTCAGTCAGTTACAAGGCAGGATTAGCCGGGAGACTTATTGTAAACAAGGGCGCACATGTAAGTAGTTCTTTTGTAGATTATGGTGAACTTGTGTGTGTTGTAGCAGTGCTTTGCCATTGAGAACGAGGTAGCATGGTAACGGTTGCGGTTAACCAGCTCGTTTCGGCTACTGACGTAGAAAGCCGTGCAGATTTTGAACAGCTCGCCCCGAGACTGAAGGCAGGACACATTCAGAAACCAGTATCTCACTCAAAACAAGCATGGATGTTGTTTTTTTCAAAGTTTGTATGCGTGTGGAAGCACCAGAGACACAAAATAACACCCCAATTCCCAGAAAAAGTGATTTTTTCATAATATGGGCACTTTAAATCACAAAGCTTGAGGAGAGAGAGAGAGCCTCTGTTAAGATTAGGCAGTGAAGCAACCACCCAAAACATCTTTAGGCTGTTATGTCTGATGATATTGTGCTTCAATGGCACCTACACCCAAAGAAGCTTCCAGGTAGTTCAACCAGTTTCACAAGCCTGGAGATTTCCAAGCCCTTCAAATACTAGGCCTCAGGGCAGTGGGCCTTTCTACCCAGGTAGTAATCCAGCTTGAGCTGCAGGGGGAACAGTGAAGCTTTATCTTGGATCATCTAGCTCAAGGGGGGTGGGGGGGTGTTCCTCCCACCTCGCCAACCTGCTGCCAACACCACATGTCTTTTTGTGACTTTACCTGATGCCCCTACACACACTATGTATAGTAGTTCATCCAATAAAATGTTTCACTTCCAGCTGGACTGATGCAGCAGCAGCAATGATTTGTGGTTGTGTTCTAACTCCATTTGCAGGTCACAGAGACTATATGCTAAGCTATCCTGCTTTTCTTGTTTGATATTTGCCGGTCATACAAAGTGAAAAGGCAAACAAAAAGTTATCCGATGGGGTGCTGGTAAATGCATTTATTTAAACATTTGGTAATTGCAGTAAACACTTGCAACCGTTGAAATGTTGTAAATGTTTACTGCACTTGCAGGAAATTAATTAAAAGATCCAAGTAGTCTCGCTTTGCCAGACCCTCCTCCACAGCCCGCTGAAGAAGGGTCTGGCTACTCCACGTAGCATTCGGGGATGGGAGGAAAGCGTGCTCCGGCTTAATGGCATTTCTTTAAACCAATCAGAATCGTCATGGGCGGCGCTAAGCTCCGCACAGAGCCGCTGCAAAACAGTCGTGTGAGAGAAAACTCAGATTGGACAGACAGTCTAGCTAGCTGTCTGGATTTACCCTGCAGAGATCTGAGGAGCAGTCAACCATAGTCCTCAGAAATCCACCGAATTTAGAATTCCAACACAAAGAAAGCGGAAGGAAACGGAAAATACATGCATCCGGCGGAATTTCCTGCGGCACCGGAGCGATCCCGGAAGTGGAACGCCAAGGATATGGACTAAGATCCAAGTAACCCTTTGCTCGAAAATGTGTTGTGTCAAGTGGCTAACTCCAACGCAATAGTTAGGTTATACATTTTCAAAAAATGTATCGTCTTTAAAAAGGATTTATTACACTTACCCCATTTCATACTGGCGGCAGCAAGCTTCCCTGAAGTCAGTGACGGGGGAGAGCTCTGCGTGGATGGGTTGGGCGTTGAACCACCGATTGTTCAGGTCCATGACTGCTTTCTCTGCGTCCTCCTCACGACGAAACTACACACAGAGATGCACATGCTTAGAAGAACTAAGGATAGCTTAGGATAACTAACAACCAGTGGCAACTAATGTGAGAAAAACAAATACATTTGACTCAATGACGCTGAATTTACACTGGAAGTGAATAATTTGCCACATTCCAACTAAATTAAACTACATCTTTATGACAGTCAGTCCAATTCAGTCTTTTTAATCTTTACTATTCATATAAATCTCATTTGCATCAGCTCCACCTCTCTCATGAATACTTTTAGATCCCTCACCAACCTTAACATAAACATTGCCGACAAGGTGGTCGCCCAAGTTATCGCACACATTCATCTCCTCCACCTCTCCATATTTCTCCTCCATCTCTGTGAACACCTCCTGTATCGGAAATAAGAGAGATACTAAACAATGAACCTCTTCAACAGGTGTTTGGCAAGGTTCCTTTCTCAAAGTCAAACCAAATGGGGGAGAAAAAAAAAAACAGAACAAATGTATTTTGTATGGTTGGAGTGCGAAGGGTGAGTTAGGGAACAGTCTGAGGAAAGCAGCTGCTCTGTAGTCTGGTCTTATCTCTTAATGTTTACGTGTGCACCTGTTAACAAGAAAATGGGGTTAGCCAAGTTTAACACCTCGGCCAACCAATTTTCTGGGGGGTAACCCTGTAGATCTTCAACAGGGGGGTCCAGGGCCCCTAGGGCGTCCTCAGAGTTACTCCAGGGGGAGGGCGACCAAATTATTGTAATACCTAAAACATGAGACAGGTGCGTCGGAGGGGGATAAGAAAGTCAAAAGTTGCAAAGAAATTCCCGCACACTGTCCAACTCGCAGAAAAATAAATGTTATAGTAGGCAACATTTCTTTGCAACTTTTGAAATAATGTTTTTTTCAAAATTTAAAATGTCTTACCATGAATCCAACATATTATTAGCAAATACAAGTCACCTCATTTGTGAAAAAACCCCATTAATAAAAAGGCACTGGTCTATAGGTAAGAAGGCAGCCATTCACAGATAGTTAATCCCAAAGGATTTCACTGTGCCACATGTACGTTTTTTGTTGTCATGTTGTTCATTTTTTGGGCATTTCTGCCTTTATTAGAGAGGAAAGCTGAGATATGAAAGGGGGGAGAGAGGGGGAAGACATGCAGGAAAACCGTCACAGCTCGGCTCTGAACCCTGGACCCTCTGCGTCGAGGAACAAACCTCTGCACAGGTGTGCCCGCTCTACCAACTGAGCTAACTGGCCACCACATGTATGTTTAACACTAAATTATTTATAAAACCATACCAACAATTATTTCAATATCTTAGATAGATACTGTATTCATCCCGAAGGAAATGTTAGTATTCTATGCACTAAAAAGGTAATGTATAAAGGCTTTAGGCCACCCACATGTTATTGTAGGCCCAGTTTAATAGGCAATTTTATACAATATGGAGTAGGGGGTCCCTGCTCCGTCTCTGTCTCAGTTAAGGGGTCCTTGGCTAGAAAAACAAAAACATTGAAGTGCCCTGGTTTAAACGTTGGGTATAGAAACTAACAAATAATAATAATTCTGTGCAACAGGTTCCCACAACTGAAGCATATTGGCTTGAAGTTCATTTAACGCCTCTTATTAAAACATGCTTTTATATTGAAATGAGTGTTATCAGAAGCTGGGTTGGACGTGTACACGTACATGCTACATGTGGAATGAGGACGAGACGGCGGCACAAAAGGTCACTCACCTCAAAGAACTCATCGTAGTGCTCCTGCATTTCCACATCGCTGACGGCACCTACAGAATGTCAACAAGGGACAGTCAAGGCAATGCTAGATGGACGCCGTTGGCAACAGACAGTCTTCAAATGGACCGTGTAGCTTTTAACAAAAACAAATCTAACTGTAGCGACATGTCATGATAGGTCTTGCTATAACAGTTACACCCTGTAAACATCGAACAAAAGGGTAAAGAGTGTGTATGTTATTTGTTGCCAGAAAAACAGTCTACTCTCTCCCAACCTATTACACCGAAGCAAGGTAAAAACTAGAGCTGACCCTCCTCCTGGTTAGCGGGGTTTTACTTTGAAAGGATTTGCCAATGTGATACCTCCTTTACAAGACTGTTTGTGTAACTATATGTACCATCATGTGCAGAGGGGCCATGACGTAATACCACGTAACGTATTTTTTTAGGTTAACTACTTCATGACAACCCCTGGCTATTACAGTGCATAAAAGGGAATGTTCTAAGTTGAGGACAGCCCTAGTAGAAACCTGCTTTAATGAATCAGAAGCAACAACAAAAAAAGTGTACTCCGTGTCAAAGTGTTAAGTGCAAAGCGAAGAACACAAAAAGTTAATTATAGCTTTTAAGTCTAACACATCAGTTTCACGGCAGCAAAATAAGGAAGCTGGCACCAAATGTGTGCACATTATTGCACGACATAGCCTCGGGTGGTTTGAGAGAGGCCGGGAAAACATGCAGAACAGCATGTGGCCGGTCATTCTAACTCCAGGAAATGATGTGACACATTAGACATCCCTAGAGGACATGTTCCTACACTACGCCAAATTTATGTGGGGAGGTGTGATACAGTAAATTAAGTGCAGTCAGTGCTGGAGGGTCCTGCAGATGAAGGGAGAACTTACAGTGTAAACCATCAGCAGACTGGGCAGAGTTTTGAAGGTTATGAAGGGAAATGTTCAAGAGGGAAATGGTCTGAAATACAAAACGTAAATGTCTGTGACATAAATCAACCAAAATAAAGAGCTGAGGAAGAAAAAAATTTCATTAGAAAATTTTCTATCAGTAAATTGTGGTCCTTAGTTATTACATCTGGCAAGTTCCCGCTAATTATATGACGCCTTCAAAATCTCAGAAATGGCCACTCTGTTATTTATTGGGAGGTGAAGCTCATTGCCTGAACCCCTCACTGATTTAGAATTTATGGTTTGAGATATTCACTTATTTTCCCCTTTATTGGGGGTGTTTTTACTTTACATACATACATACATACATACATACATATATGGGTAACTGTCAGAAAATGGGCTACAATTTTAACATTTAAGTGTGTATACTAGATTTAAATTCCCATTTATATTAGAGACTATATATTTGTTTAGTAGAGCTTAAATAGGTTGTGATCTCCAGAAAGTAGGTCAAAAATAATTTTAGTTGATTGAAAGGTTTTACTTTGGGGAGGTGTAAAACAAGACACATCTAACACATACTGATCCAGGTCATGCTTGTATTAATGCTAAAATGTTGGACCCAGACTTTACTGCTCTGATGCAACCGCTAGCTACTTATTCACAATTATGGATCACTTTGATGGCTGGTACATTACATTCGTTTGTCTAGGCGCTGAATCAAAGAGAATGACCTGAAGCGGTATCCAAAAACGTTAACGATTTCAAATAGTCCTGAATTGTAGCACATGCATGCGACCACATTTGCAACATTCAACATACGAGTTAAAACACTAATAAAACTTGTCCCAACAGTCCAACCCCACAGATGCCGATTGTATTTCACAATCAAAACTAACAAAGAGGTCATTTTAGGTCAAGCCTGCTGTCGGGTAAGGGTGCCGATAAAGGACATTTCACCAGATCCACAGTCACACGTGATGCTCAAGTAAATAATGTCTATGTATCAATGGCAGAGTGAATGCAATGCTTTTAGATATACGGGATGCATAATGCAAATACGAGGCCCAAAAGAACAACACACAAGTCAATTCTAAGGCCTTCCTGCCCATTACACACTTACCTGTATGAGAGGTACTGCTTTAGCTCTACTAGACTGGTCTCAACATATTTACTGCACCCACCTACAACACACAGTTCTAGGTATTTCACCCTAATTAGCACTGTTTGTATGGGCTCAACATATTAACCGCGCACACCCACAACACACAGTTTTAGGTATTCGACCATAATGCCTCGTTTTAAGAATGACTGCCTCCGCTGACATTTGTAAAAAGCAGCTAAAGACGCATCTTTTCAGTCAGCCGTTCGTTTAACGACAGTGTTGACTGTATTCATATGTATTATATGCCTTTGTGTTTCACTATAACTTACTGTGATTTATTTGCTTTTTATGATTATAGATTTATGTATTTGGCCTGTGAAGCACTTTGTGACTGTCTGTGATAAGTGCGATATAAATAAACTGTACTTACTTATATAATCAGCAGTCTGTTGGGCTGTTTGTGTTTTGGCGTGAAGCCTCAGCTACACAAGGTTGAATAACAGATAGTGAAAGTATCAGCAGCAGGTGTTTGTGCTTTTTGTTGGCATTAAGTAATGGCCAACAAATGACTAAATATTTGGTTTGGTATACTTGTGCGATAATGGGGTCACAACAACCGGGTCTCCAGCTAACAGGGCCAAAGCAGTACCTCGCATCTGTTTGTTATATGTGAGCACCACTTTTAGGAAACACAAAGGGAGGTTGCTGACCAATGTTTAACTTACAGCGAGAAGCGTCGGCCGTCTGTGCACTGTTCTGGGGATTACGGTAGATGTTCTGAATCAAGATGGTCTGCAGGGGAAAGGACAAAAAGCATGCGATCAGATAGGATTCTTTGATAAATGTCTAGTTTCGATCTATTTCTGATGACATCAACTTCTATTCAAGCCTCCTTACATCTTTTTGATACTCATGCAGGCGTTTCCTTTGAAACTGGAAAGAAAGTCTGCATTCGTGTGCCACTTTTGTTTTTCTCCACTTACGTACACATATTAATCTTTTTCAAAATAACTTTTCTGTAAAAATCACCTTCGCCCACCTACAACAACCGGGTCTCCAGCTAACAGGTTAACTGATTAAAATGTACAATTCCATAGTAAAAGAACAAACTTGCAATTATGAACTTCTCTAATGTCCCAAACGTGAGCTCTGAAATACAACTGCTGGGAATAAGAAATGACAAAACAGGGAATGGCTGACAGAGCAGGTTTTTTCTGTAAGTAATTGCAGACACATTAACCAAAAAAAAAAAAAAAAAAAAAATCACATGGGTTAAGGAAATACTTAACATTTAAAAACAATACAAACTTTGTCAAAGTAGTGTATCCTCACTGCACATAAACACTTTTGACTCTCAGGTCTAATGCCAAAGGAAACAGGCCACGTCTGAGAGATTACATATATACTCAAAAAATGACTCGGGCGCCCGGATAGCTCAATTGGTAGAGCGGGCGCCCACATATAGAGGTTAAAGGCTGCATTACGCTTCTGCGTCAACTCCACGCCGTAGCTACGGCGTCGTGACCCTTTCGGACTTCTGCGTCGGGGTCGCTTTGCATCGCTGGTGCATTTCACCACCATAACGCTAGGGGGTGATAAGTCTGAGGTTATTTGCGAGGTGTCTTGCCAGCCAGTTTATGTCATGTTAGCAAGCAAACTTTAGCACCACTGCCCACAAAGTACTGCTTGCTGGCGAAGTGCTCATTTCAAAACGTTACTGACATATAGACACTTTACAAACGGATAACCCTGTCATTATAACCAAAATATGTCTGAGTTTATTTGCAAAGCTTATGTCAGGGAACTAGCATGTTGCTACTCCCCACAGTAGGCTGCTTGAAACACCGACTATCAACACGCAGGACGAGTTGACCAATCACGGTCCTTGCGGTCTGCGTCGCCTCGACGTGAAGTTACAAATTTTTGGAGGTGCACGTCGAGCTAGGGCGGAGGGCTCGGAGGGGGGGTTCGCGGCGACGCAGAGGGGTCTGCGGGGGTACGCCGTCGATTTGACGCAGAAGCATAGAATAGCCTTTACTCCTCGACGCAGCTGGCCCGGGTTCGACTGCGACCTGCGGCCCTTTGCTGCATGTCATTCCCCCTCTCTCTCCCCTTTCATTTATTCAGCTGTCCTGTCAATAAAGGTCTAAAAATGCCCCAAAAAAAAAATCTTTAAAAACAAAATTACATAGCACATTTTCACCTATTAGATGTATTTCAATATATTTTTTCCAAACAGCAATAAAAAAAAAAAAAGCAATCACTTTCATGAGTTATAAAGTGTTCACACAATATCCACTGTGGAATCGGCTACACTGCTTGTGACATGGGCGCGGGCCTTGATAAGTCAAAGGACAAAATATTTCAACGGCTGTGGCTCAGGAGGTACAGCAGGTGGTCCATTCATCGCAGGGTTAGTGGTTCAATCCCTGGCTGCTGTCCACATGGCGAATGTGTCCTTGAGCAAGACACTGAACCTCAAGTTGCTTCTGATGGCCAGCGCTTTGCATGGCAGCCCTGCCGACACCACTGTGTGAGTATGTGTGTGAATGGCTGAATGAGAGGCAAATTGGAAAGCACCTTGTCTGTTAGAACAGCGCTACAGCAGTCGATTTACCATTAACAGTGACACGTGAATCTCACAAAGAAGCCATTGTTGTAGGAGAAACACTGTGGTGTGATCCTCACCTGGCTGAAGGTTGGTTTGTTGTGCAATCTCGAGCAGCGGTCTCCATGTCTGCAAGCGCCAATTTTAAAATAAAAGGAACAATTGACCCTGGAAGAGAAGGAAAGGCGTCATCATACCTATAGTTCACTTTGTTTCAATTGATTCAGTAAAGGATAAGGACCTCAAAATCTTTGTTATTGTCAACAAAATCCAAAAGACAAAAAAACTATTTCTCAAGACTTTCTAGTAGAGATGGCCCAATACCATTTTTTGCTTCCCGATACCGATTCTGATACCTGAACTTCTGAACTTGCGTATCAGCCGATACCAAGTACCGATCCGATACCAGTGTGTCATATATTTTATTATGTTTTAACAAGTGTATACTACTATCCCTGTATGGATGTGATATTATTTCTATCTTTGTTGTCAGTCTGGCTCAGGTTAAAGTCTTTGTGAAACATGAACAAACACAAACATTGAATGCCACAGAACTTCCTTTTATTATGCAGTTTGACAGTCAGTTATAACGGAAAAAGAACATAAATAAACTACTTTAACGTAGATTTTCTTTAGGGCTTTATTACGTGGTATCGGATCGGTGCATAAACTCCAGTACTTCCCGATACCAGCGTTTTAGGCAGTAACGGAGCCGATTTCCCGATACTGGTATCGGAACATCTCTACTTTCTAGCTTAAAAAAAAAAAACATACAATTTTCTTTAAAAGTTTCAGTAATTAACAAAATAAAAATAAAGTTGGGCAATGTGGTGCTAAAACATGGGGTTTACAGTGTATTTATTGGGGACTACTAAGCCGCAGAGTTTGTGCACTAAATGAGTAGGGGGAGGAATTTATCGCAATCTTTTCCGTGGCAATACTGTATCGATACACAGACGCCAAGTATCTACCTATTATTATATAGCGTTGGTATGTGTTGGTCAGTTTGTCTGCTTGACAATGCCATTTTGCAGCAATAAAATTGAAGTGAGATGAACAAACAGATGTTGACATATAAATTAGTATTTGGGGCACCAGGGTAACGTAATATATATTTTTGATAATGATGGAGCTCTATGGCACACAGGTAACACTTGTTCGTCAGATCAATGTTGCTTCTGGTCTTTTCATGGGATTTCTCTGTATTACCTACAAGTATTACAACTAGACAATATCAACTAGATATTGTTTGGGAATTACATTACAACAATATTGTATTAAACATCAGATAAGTGAATTCTCTGCTTAGCTATCTTAACCAAAAGTTACCTTAATTTTTTTTTATTATTATTATTTCAGATACCACCCCTTCTACAGTTCTTTTAAAACAAGGCTTTAGACATCTGTTTGACGCTGCCTTTTATCAAATCAAGTAACTGTTCATTTCTTACACAGCACTCTAATTTTTATTCTTATATTTTATAGTTGTATGTAACGTTATAGCAGGTTGAAATGCCTTGTTGCTGAAATGGCTATTTCATTAAAGGTGCCTTGCCTTGTACGAACGGCATCAATCGTCACATTATTGCATTACATTTAGAATGAACATATCGCGATATTCAGGTCTGTAAAACGCAATTTTGCAGTGGCACTCCACTGGCGAAACGGAACAAAACAATCCGCCTGAGCAAGTCGGCAACTCTGCTAAGAAGCTCATTAATTAAGCAAGCTACACGTTACCCGGCTTTTTAATGACCTGCAAAGTATGCTTCAATATTTACGTGTGTAACGTTACAAATAAACTAGTGAAAGCTTTGCAAAATGACATATTTTGGCGTAAACCAACAGCACAGAGCAGCTGCAGGTTAGCTGAGGTGCCTTCCTGAGTTTCATTCAATGTGTTAGCTGAGCGTTAGCTTCCTGTTGCTAGTGTAAGATTGACTAGGACATTCAACAGTGCTGCGGCTACAAACTGAGCCCCGCTGAAGATGAAAAAGAACCGCTGCGAACATACTTTGCATAACACTTATCGTTTGAGCGACTACTACAATAGATATTGAATAAAACTTACTTGTCTTTCTCTGTACCGAAAATGGATGCCAGGTACTCCGCCATTTTCGGCTCGTCGGAGACGTAGTGGCTGACGTCATTACGTAAAGGGACAGCGATTGCGCAGTCACGAGAGGCGGGTATGGCTGCAGCCATCATATACTGTCTATGGCAGCAGCCGTACAGTCTTGAGTCACGACCACCCACCCGACAACTTGCAATGACCCTGAACGCCACATATCTGCGCTGTTGTCCTAGAAAATACAAATTTATTTTTATAACAATGATCTTATTATCTCAAACAAACCTACTTGTCTCGTTACTCGTCCTTAAGTTATTTATATTATAGTTTTTACTTGTAATTTTACATTTTCATTTTCTCCCCTGAGTTGTGCACAACAACAAGTGAGAAGCCTATCCCAGTAGTGGAAAGTTAACATCAAGTAGCCTAGGACAGTAAGTAGTCTACAGATGTGATGTAGGCCTACATAGGCCTACTACTTGTTTTACTTGTAGTATACTTGTAGTACTAGTATTTTTATCTTTTTCTGCTTATAAAATATGATGCAGTGTTATTGATGAAACTACCCAGGGTATAAAGTAGGCTAGTTAAAATTAGCTCAATGCATCAGTGATAATAATCCCATGTTATGAAGGCCTATATGGAATACCACAACACCCTGAAAGCACCTACTGAGTATCCTACTTTTACTTTTGATTGGGTACATATTGCTGATAGTAATTCTATACTTTTACTTCAACATTTTGAATGTGGCATATTTACTTGTAAGGGAGTATTTTTATGTGAGGTATTGTTACTTTTACTTAAGGATCTGAATAGTTCTTGTATTTTTATTCCACTATGATTATCTGATAGCTAAAATAAGTTTTTACATGAAAAACAAAGTGCTCATATAATGCATTATTAGGGTCAGGCCACCTCTCGCATTGCCAGAACTATCTCCACAGCGCTGAGGAGGAGGGTCTGGGTAGTCCACACAGCATTCCGGGATGAGAGAAAAACATGCTCTGGTTTATTGGCATTTCTTTAAACCAATCACGATCGTCTTGGGCGGCCGTATGGAGCAACGGTGCTTCTGCAAAATAGCCTCGGGAAGGAACTTGTTTTGGTGGAACGTGTACGTTCAAAGGTTGTTTCAGTCGTGCAACAGAAAACTCAGATTGGACAGATAGTCTAGCTAGCTGTCTGGATTTACCCTACAGAGATCTGAGGAGCAGTTAACCATAGTCCTCACAAATCCACCGGATTCCAAGGTAACGGACATCCGGGCCTAAATGAGGGACATTCGGCGGAATTTCCGGCGGCACCGGAGCAATCCCGGAAGTGGAACGTTGTGTATATAGACTAGGCCACCTATGATATGACAACTTGTTAAAGGTGGGCCTACATTTTACAACTGCTTATTTAGCTTACTTTTATCTGTGTAGAAACAGGACTTCAGATTTGGATACTTACATACATAACCTTCACTGTGCATATTATATTTCCTCAGAGTTTTAAAGGGACACACTTACACAACATAGATCAAAAAATAGTTATCATCTAAGCCCACAAAACTTATCTTTTTGAGCGGTCCTTTAAAACATGAATGAGGCTGACTCATTGACAGATAAGCAGTCCATAAACTGATGATGTTGCCCGATAGCAACCACACACACACACACACACACACACACACACACAGAGTGGGCATTAAAAGAGGCCACAGCATCCCCATCTCCCCTTCAGCGCACTGTGCATCCTCTGAAACCGCACTGCTGTGCACAAGGTCGCACAAGTTTGCAAGAAAGGCAGACGGTGAAGTTAAAAGAAAGGGAGAAAGAGAGGAAGTCAGCTTGAAGAGGGTGAACCACAGACACTGCCAAGAAATGATGAAGTCGCTGTCAAGGTGCACAGACTGAAACAAGACTCGGAAATGAAAAGAAAGGTAACGTGAAAGAGAAAGATTGTAGTAAAGCATTAGATCTTTGCTATTGCTGTATTGTAGCCGGGTCAGCGCCTAAGACTGGGGGAACCCCCTAATCTGAGATGTTTTGCAGCATTGGACCTGCAACATTTAGAGAAGCAAGACCACCCACACCCTCCGCTCCCCTCCAGTGCACTCGCAGCCCCTATTCTTTAAAAGGAAAAGAGGCAGAGGTAGAAAGGAGCGAGTAGAAAGAGGAAGCAGCATGTTGCTAACTAAATCCAACCTCGGCTTCAGCACTTCTCAGTTTTGTTTAGCCAAATAACGATGTGCTCAGAGGAACATTTCTCACTTGGATTGGCTGCGATTGCGAGATGACTGGAGGTTTTCTGAGTGTTCCCATCATGAGGCCTTATCACCGCTGGACCATCCTGCATGTGTCCATCTTGGCAGGGCTGCTTCTCACCTTAAATGCTGACAGTAGGTTCTTATTGTTTTTGCATATTGTCCTGTCTCAGTATTTGTGACCATTATCCAAATACCCTGGTAAAGGTTGGAGGCCTGATTTCTGTGTAGGTCATGAATTCTAAAGTGCTGTGTACATGTCTACACAGGATTTAGATTTAAAATACAACTGCTAAGTATGCAGGCAGCTTATATACAGTTTTTAAAAGGACGAAGTTGGCGTATACAGTTATTTCCCAAACCCAACAAGTGGCTCAGTTTGTTGTGAAAGTTTTAACCGATATTAGGATTATGTTATTCTTCCTTGATCATGCCACATAATAATCTTATTATATAATTGTCTTTAAAAGTACGTCATATATATATATCTTGAATGTATGTTCAACTGACACGTAAAACTAATTTTATAATGTCGGTTTCAGATGTTGAAAATACTTTCGGTTAACAGGAGGATGTTTTTCATACGTGTGGGAGCTTGATGGAAACATTTAAGAGTTTTTACACAAAAATAAATAAAAAGGCAGAAATATTTTTCAAAAACATGGAACAACTAAAATCTATTTTTCTGGAGCTTACTCATTAGCTTCATCAGTCATCTACCCACTTCACGTTCCTTGTTTCTATACATTTCCGTTTGCAGTATGTCCTGGCAACAGGAGTGGCGTGATTTCTTATTGTAAAAAAAGCTATATGTGCTGTGTGAATTACTTTATTTACTGCCACCGACCACAGTGTCATTCACATATTTGTCTACAATTCTGTGGTTTCCTTTAATGTTTCTTTGTGGTTTGAGGCCAGAGGAGGTATTATTTAATAGTGACTCATGTTGGTGGCAGTTGGTGGCACCAACATTTATAAATGGACTTTGTTCATAGAAAAAGCATAATTATCCATTACCACTATGCACATGTTACACCAGTATAGTTAACTTATTAAAAATGCCAAAATAAGCCTTTAAAAACCCATTGGTTTAAAAACAAAGTCAGTTTTTTTTTTTTTTGCAGATACATATTTTTCATAGCGACAAACCCAGTTGTCATGGAACTATAGATGTTTAGATTTTCAGTTTTTTCCAAGCATTTTAATACTGTGATGTCTGAAAGCTCCAGAACAGAGCTTGAATTGAACTCAACGTTCATGAACAGTGGAACATGTGTTGCAGTTTTCAGTGATTTATGCAAAGTAAATTGGGGATTATCAGGGTGAAATTCAGATATGTGGGTTTAAAGTTTCCATCGAGACGCAGTACGTCAGATGGGGATCATTCTCACTTCCTTCTCATGCAAATTGTGTTTCCATTTATCACAAAATGAAATGCCAGTTTCAGTGTGTGTTTTTTTAGTTAGAATTTTTACCGTACTAAGATTTGCATCACGTTGATGGTACTTTTTCCTTCCTTTCACAATATTACTAAGAAAGGCTACTTTTGTGTAGGATCGGGCATTGAGAACCGATTCCTACTTGGAATCGTTTCAAAAATTACGATTCCAGTGGAATCGTTTCTTTATTGGAATCGTTTGGAATCGTTTTAGGATTTGGTTTCAAATCCGATCATAGCTTCCCAATTTAATATGCATAAGTTTTGGTTTCCGTAGCGGCCAGGCGCTTGTTGTGTTGCAGCCTTGCCGCCAGCACAGTAAGCAGCGCTCTGGTGTGGCTTTATTTTACATTGAAAAAGGCCTATAAAAGTGCAAACCACCATTAAATCAAAATAAAACGTATTCTCCTCTTATTTGTGAAAATAGGCATGTGACCCGTTTCAACTCCACCCCTCAAAGAATCGGAATTGAGAATCGATAAGAACCGGAATCGAAAGGAAGAATCGGAATTGGAATCAGAATTAGAATTATTAAAATCCAAACGATGCCCAACCCTACTTGTGTATTTCAAATGTTAGGTGTCCTTTAACCAGTGTAACAACTCCCCTGGACCGTTCGCTTCAGGTCTTGCAAAGTCTTAGTTAGCCCTAGAATGCATTAAAAACTTCAATTTATTCAAAAGTCTTAAATGTTTTCTCTTGCCTGCAGTGAACAGTAATGTTAGTTGGTAATACTGCTAGCTACAGCTATATACGCTCATCCACCCATAATTGGCAAGTGATGATTACTGGCAAAAAAATGAATGTACTTAAATAAATTATTAATTTTTAATTGGTGAATCCATCCATTTTCCCTCTGCTTATCTGGGTCCAGGTTGTGTGAATTTAATTGATTATATCACTGGGAATTATTGTCATATGCTGCTACAAAGTACTGAAAAAATATAATATAATTGAGTTATTTTGGCTGGTGTGTGCCAAACAGGTATGAAATTGTATTCTATACTCTGTATACTCTGTATGTGGTATTGAAAAGGCCTTAAACTTTGTAACCTGCAGAAAACATGATTAAAAAACATTTTATTGTACAATATATAGTGCTACACTGTTTTCAATATCTAATGTCATATTCTTTCGTCATTAAGCTGGTATCAGATTCAATTGTTCCATTACAATAAACTGTAAAGTAAACATGAATTAACCTATTCTGTATTTGGTTTGTGTCATTTTCCTTTTGCAGGTCAGAATTCAACTTGTGACATAGAAATTAGAGTACGTCGCAGCACGGTTTATGAAGCTGTCCCTGGGAAAGACCTTCAGATTAACTGCCCAGTTGCTTTCTGCAACAATTCCCCACCGACAGTCTCCTGGTATAAATATGAGACAACTACACCTGTCCCTGTTGATGTCAGCAGTAGCAGTCACATTAAAACAAGGTGGACACCTTTAAAGCCTTTAGAAGGGATATCGTATTTGATCTTCCAAAAAATACTCAGAAACGACTCAGGTGAGTATCGGTGTCAAACTGGAGACAGTGTGAGTCATAAGATCAACGTCTCTGTCGATGGTGAGTGTAACATTTTTACTAATTTAATACATCTAAACTAAACTGACCTAAGAAACCTGTGTTCACATTGTACAGCTCATATTTATAACTGCCATTAACAAAATGTCTATTTGTTATAGGTATATATGGTGAGAATAATGTTACACAGAATGACACAAGTAAGAAAAGTTTATATATAGTGTTAGTGCTACACTGCTATTCCACATGCTTTCCATGTCTTAATATTAATCTGATTTAATTGAGTCAAACTTCTTTTTATTGCAGAAATAATGGTTTTGGATCCTGAATCACCCAGAGACAATCTATGGATATACATGTACTTTGCAGCTGGGATTGTGCCATTTGTCATCATAGTGATCATTTTATCCATTGTATCAATGCGAGGGTGTAAAGGTGAGATGTTGTATAAATATGCCATATGCCACATGACTGTGACTCCAAAAACATAAACTAATTTCATCAAAATGCCATCATGCAGGGAAGCCAAAGAAAGAGTTACAAACTGAAAGTCAGGTAAGACGAGTATATATTTCAAACTTACAGTCCATCCCATTTTCCCCATTTTTAACACTTTACTGCAAAATGCTTTTTTTTTGGGATGTTTTCAGTACATGGCGATCCCCATGGTCGAGCAACCCTTCCCACACGCCAGCATCCAGCCCTCGCCAAGAGGAACCCCCTCTGCGCCGCCATCTCGGAGGTCCACCCGGAGGATTACATCGCCCTCACAACCCAATGAGCTGCCAACACCAAGAGACAATGAGGAAGAGGGGAGTTCTATTGTGTATGCTGCTCTCAACCATCAGCTTCCAGCGGGGGCTGCTGCTCGGCCGCCACGGAGACAACAGGAGGAGACTTCAGAGTATGCGGCTATCCGTGTTAAAGACCCATCACCCAATATAAATTACTTCTAAGTGGACGACAACTCACATTAGCCGGAGTAATGTGCGTCTTTGATGTTGGAGAGAGTAAATAGGGCGAGGACCACGTTTCAAACTGGTACATCCCAGAGGAGCTCAGCAGAGCGATTTAAAAGGAGATATACAGAAAACTCGCCCTGGACAGGCAACGTTTTTTCCATTTGTGTTTTTGTAAAAAAAAAAACGCTCTCTTATCACAACATGAGGAAAATAAAACCGGACATCTACCTGAGACTCTAAAGATTTGCCCTTTGCTAAAATTTGCATCTCCATCTGGTCCCTGCACACCAGCACAGGTGTTTTTCACTCTGACTGATTAGACGTCTGCTCAAGGTGAAGTTTGGCTAGGGGGAGCTGTGCTGGGAATTTGTGATGTCATCATGTACCAATAAGAATGGGTACACCCTAAACATGCCAAATTAAAATGGAATGTAACCAAGTGGTCTCCACTCCATTTCAATTCAGCCAGAGGCCCAAAGACAACAAGGTACCTATAATGTTTTGCTATAAGGTTGCCTTGTTTGCATCATCAAACAGTAAAACCTTATCATTTTGCTTTCACGGAAATGTTATTGACATTATCCCGCTGGAGCCATGTTGCAGGATTTCTTCAAATATACGAGGCTGTGAGCGACCAAACTGCCAACCTGATCTCACAGAATTCCGTGAAATGAACACGGCCCCTTAACTCAAAATCTGTGGCAGTGTCACGGAATCGGCGAAAATTCCGTGATGGGCCCACGGAAGCATTCCGTGAAATTAACACGGCCCCTTAAAAGTCAGAAACCCAACGGGTTGGGTTTAGGAAAAGAACAACGGACAGTTGGGTTTAGGAATTCTGACACGCGGAACACGATCCCCGGTCTCCTGGGTGAAAGTCCTGTGTTATTTGACCCATCCACCACCCAAACCAACCTCCTTATGCAGATATTCGGCCTTTCATACTATTTGCTACCGTTGTCACTCTTAATGCTACGTCATCTCCTCATTGACTTTACTTTGGCATTGTTTTCCGTGGTGGCCACACGGAATTCCGTCCCACCACCACGTAATGCGCTGTTAACAGTTCGTGATCATTTCACGGAATTCTGTGAGACCAGGCTGAAACTGCAGATGCGCTGATCCAACACTCGCTCTGATATCATAAATTGTCTGAGAGCAGACAAGTTAAAGGGTAAGGCTGGTGATACTGGTTTTGTTATTGTACAACAAATCCCATAAAAAAAGACCAACAAGATTGAATTGATCCTACTAACACATATTGTCTGTGTGTCTAAAACCTGATATAACTTATGTGAACTTCTAAAAACACATTGAGGAACCTCCCTGTTGCACTGGGTGACATGTTTCTTTACCATGAACACACACACACACACACACACACACACACACACACACTCACTCTAGTTTATTTTGACTCCCACATTCACCATCCTGCTGACACAAATACTCACAAATGGACCAAGTGTGTATTAATCTGCAGCTGAAAATAGTCTAACAAATCACTTTTTTACTCCTGTGTGAGTAATGTCTGTTAAAACCTGCAGTGCCTCTACACCAGCTGTTTTAGGAAATTACTTTTCAAAAATGAAACTATATATTTGTGCTTCATTCTTAAAGTTTTGTCTTCTTAAGAACCAATGAGCTTGGGGTCAAGTGCCACAGGCAGGATGGGGAGTCAGACAGTATTACAAAATAAACTAACGTTTTTGGTATTTCATTGGATTTGTTGACAGTAAGAAAAATATAGAACTACACCAGCCTTATCCTCTAACATGCAAGTGGGAAAAGGGCTGAAACCATGCTAAGAAGTCCTCTATCTTTAATTCTACAACATTAGAGGCTAAACGCAGCACCATCTCTAACCAAACTAAATGTGTTTTTTTTTTACAGAATATTTGCAAACTGTCTTCAACTAAAGAGGATTTGTTTGTGATCTTGCTTTGAATGTTTTGTGGCATGCACTCACTGACGGTTCAAACTGTGACCATCCATGACTTGAATTCACTCTGACGAGTGACATCACATCTGATAACAGTAATGGTTTTATGGGCTGACAGATTGTATATCACAGCCACTATTAGCACACTTTCTGACTATGTGAATGACGAATGAACTTCTGTAGTTTTGCTTTTCAAAAACTTTTATAATTGTTATTTCATTTAACTTATGTGCAATCAAATAGCATAATGTGTAATCAAATAATATGTAACCATGACTGTTTGATTTGAATTAAGATTATATGACGCCATCACTGCTGAGTCGCTTTTGTACCGTTTTTTCTGTAAAACAATCTAATACGATGGAAGCAAAAATGTTTACTAGAAAACCACCAGACTTTCAGATGTAACGAGGTTAAAAAAAAAGGTGTGTGTGTGTGTGTGTGTGTGTGTGTCTAAAATGTCCTTTTTGGGCTTTGATATGTATGTTGAGTGTAATGGGGGTATGCATATGCAGGGTAATCAAAAGCAGGAAGTTAAGTAAACCACTGTGATCTTTAGAGCAGCCCTACAGTGATAGCTGTTTGACTCTAGTGGATACAGCAGCTGGTTCCCACCATGAGACTTAACTACTGCCTGACCATCCTTCATGTGTCCACCTTAGCGGCTCTCTTCCTCCCTTTGGATGCTGATAGTAAGTTTTTGTTATTCTATCTACCGTACATCGCTCACTCTCAATCTGAGCCGGTCTTTGTTTCTATTTTGTTAATTAACGGGTTCAAGAATAGGAAGAAGTTAAACAATGTTTTGCATGTTAAAGATTATAAAGACTGAAAAGGTTTTAAATACACGTATTATACCTCGCACATAAAATCCAGGGCAGGCGTACAGACACTCAAAGACTCAACAGCGCAGCGTTCAAAACTTGACAGGGAAGTAAAGTAGTCAATAAACTAGACTGAATATGAATGTTTTTGGTTTAATTCCTATAAAAGGGAAAAAGTAAAAGACATAAGATTTTACTCTGTGAAAAAAACCTAAAGAAAACCCAATGACTTCCTGTTAAAATTGGGTCTTTGATGCTATAACGTAGTAACTTTAGCTCATCGTTTGCACCTCAGGAGGATCTTTATGGAGCATCTTTAGATGGTTGATGGAAAATATTAGCCATTCTTCTCATACAACCATTCCAGCAAGTAAAAATGTCAAAGATTTAGCTGTTTCTTGATCCACTTGTGTCATTTTTATTCTGAGAATAACGATTACAAGTAAAAAGCAGGCTACATACTGCATGGCAGAACAGCTTTGTAATAAGGTAGGATCGCCATCAAAGACATTGGGGCAGGTCTTTTGCTGTGAAATTAAGCCTCTTGGTCACTGTTCTAGCTTCATACTTGGCATCACTTTCTCACAAGTTTCCTCTCCTTCATTAAGATTCATTGGCAGACCCTGATCCCAACCATGGCTTCAACACCCAAACTCTAACATTAAGTAGTGTAAACTTAACCCTTGTGTCGTCTTCCCATCGCCCATGCAACTTTTTGTATTTCTACGCTTTTCCTGACTCTTGTCCTGATGTTTTTGTCACTTTTTCCGACGTTTTTGTTGCGTTTTTGTGCTTTTTAAAAACGTTTTGCCGCTTTTTTCGACATTTTTTTTTTTCAAATACTATAAGATTTAATAAAACACCCAAATCCAATGAGAACAGTGAACTGACCATTTATTTTACTTGTAAAGAGCGTTGTATGGAACCACCCACGTTATCTTTTTGACAATATGGTTGAAAGAAATCCAAATTTCTGATATATAGAAACTTTGAAAATGGGTCATATTTGACCCGAGGACAACAGGAGGGTTAAACATTTTTAATTTAGAAGATTTAAGGTCGCACAGAACCCAATGCAAAAAAAAGTGCTTTAACCACAGAAATATCACACATGATTTGCTGACCTGAATTGAAAGTTTGATGGCAGCAGCTGCAACATTTCAAACTTTTTTCTGTGCTCTGATTCTTTTCTTTTCTACTCCTGCAGACTGATTTTGAAAATGTCACTTTGCATCGCTTTCATATTTTGTCATCATCAGCTGGTATCACATTGCCCCAGTCATTTCTAATCTTCTGTCATTTTTTTCTTTTGCAGGTGAAGTTTCAAATTGTAAAGTTGAAATTAAAGTAGGCAGCACAGTTTATAAAGCTCTCCTTGGAGAAGACCTTCGGATTAACTGCACAGTTGCTTTTTGCAACAATTCACAACCGACAGTCTCCTGGTATAAAGTTGGGGAAACTAAACGTGTCCCTGTCAAAAGCTGCAGTCACATTAAAACAGAGTGTAAACTTGTAAAGCATTTAGAAGGGATATCGTTTTTGGTCTTTGAAAAAATACGCACAAGTGACTCAGGTGTGTATCAGTGTAAAGTGGGAGGCAGTATGAGTCCTGAGATCAGCGTCTCTGTCCATGGTGAGTGATCCTTCTGCACAGCATGGATTATACTGGACTGTACAGATGCTGAATTCACTCTCTCACAGTGATATCGCCATTTCACATGCATTATATGGCTTACATTCTTTATTGAGGCTGAGTCAAATGTCCTCTTTTATCTTGCAGAGAGCCCAGAAGACACTTTCTGGCCATATGTGTACCGTGGTGTCGGACTCATGGTGTTTGTCCTCATAATGCTAACTTTATGTGTTGCATCAAGATGCGGGAGTAAAGGTGAGGAGTTTTGATCTTTACATACAGTGATTGTTCAGCAGCAGAGGCACTCTGCAGACGTCCTGATGAAGGTCTAATCTAAAAAAAAAAAAAACATGAAAAAATGCCACAAAAGATTAATAACAAATATATAATACAGGACATACTATATAACATTACTATAATCATTCTGAGAACAGTAACTAATCTCTCCTGTTCTCAATCTAATCATGCAGGAGAATCCAGGGACACACCAGATCTGAGCTGCCAGCCCTCCCATGATGCATTGCCTCCCACTCATATCTATGAAAATGATTAGTAGTCTCCATGTCTGTGCCTTGATATCAATCTGCTCAGTTAAAATCATTCATATCAAAACATTTCATAGTATTCATTTCAAGATTTTGTAACCTGCACATTGTATCTCATTTATTCACATACTGATACTTGTTTATCAATGCTTGGCTTTGCTGTTATGTTTTGTATTTTTATGTAATATGCTTTGTGAATGATTAATGTGATTCTCGTGGCCTTAAAATGAACATGTACATTTTTACATTGACCAAATTAAATGATTAATTGATACATTTCTTCAAAATGATGTGTTTACTGTTGTGCATACTATTAAGTGTAATGGGGGTATGCATACGCCAAAGACCACCGAAAGCAGGAAGTAAAGTACACCACTGTAGTATCTAGAGCAGACAGTGATAGCTGTTCTACACAAGTGACAAGAGACAATAGCTGGTTTTTGAGTGTTCCCACCATGAGACTTGACTACTGCCTGACCACCCTTCATGTGTCCATCTTAGCGGCTCTCTTCCTCACTTTGGATGCTGATAGTAAGTTTTTGTTATTCTATCTACTGTACATCGCTCACTCTCAATCTGAGCAGGTCTTTGTTTCTCTTTTGTTAAGTAACGCATTTACGAATAGGAATCAGATAAATAGATAGATAGAGATAGACAGATAGAGATAGAGATACTTTATTTATCCAGAAGGAAATTAAGGTGTCCAATAGCTTATACACAACATACATACACATAGGCACACAGACATATGACATCCACGCACACATACGTAGTACAAAAATACAAAGGAAGATATCAATAGTGTGCCCTTACAGTAAAGTTAGATTGTAGCATGAAATAATGTTTTGCATGTTAAAGGTTATAAAGAGTGAAAAGGTTTGAAATACACTTATTATACCTCACACATAAAATCCAGAGCAGGCGTACAGACACACCCAAAGACTCAATGGTGCAGCATTAGAACTCAACAAGGAAATAGATTGGACGTGAATGTAGTTAGAGTCTATTTATTTCCTATGTAGAAAAAAGTAAAAGACATGAGCAACCATGTCATAAACGTAAAGCCTAACTGTGTAAAAAATAAAGAAAACAACCGACATAATTGGCTTTGTAAAATGGAAGTTGTAAAATGGGTCTGCTGCTATAATGCAGACTGTAGTTCATTGTTTGCACCTTGAGAGGATCTTTATAAATATGTGTAGATGGTTGATGAAAAAGATTTTGGTTAGAATAAATACATACATAATTACATAATGTATAAACAAACATTTGAATTTGGAAGATTTTAGGTCTCACTAAACAAAAAAAGTGCTTTCACCACAAAGATACCACAAATGACTTGTGACCTAAAGTTAGGTTTGATGGCAGCAGCTGCAGCATTAAAAACTTCATCTGTGATCTCATTCTTTTCTGTCTCATTCCTAGACTGATTTTGAAAATGTTAGATCACCTTTCACTGCTTTCTGATTATGTCATCATCAGCTGGTTTTAGACTTTCCATCAAGTGTGGATAAATTGTCCAATCTTTCCTAATCTGTATGTTTTTTGTTATTTTCCATTTGCAGGTCAGAATTCAACTTGTGACATAGAAATTAGAGTACGTCGCAGCACGGTTTATGAAGCTGTCCCTGGGAAAGACCTTCAGATTAACTGCCCAGTTGCTTTCTGCAACAATTCCCCACCGAGAATCTCCTGGTATAAATATGAGACAACTACACCTGTCCCTGTTGATGTCAGCAGTAGCAGTCACATTAAAACAAGGTGGACACCTTTAAAGCCTTTAGAAGGGATATCGTATTTGATCTTCCAAAAAATACTCAGAAACGACTCAGGTGAGTATCGGTGTCAAACTGGAGACAGTGTGAGTCATAAGATCTACGTCTCTGTCGATGGTGAGTGTAACATTTTTACTAATTTAATACATCTAAACTAAACTGACCTAAGAAACCTGTGTTCACATTGTACAGCTCATATTTATAACTGCCATTAACAAAATGTCTATTTGTTATAGGTATATATGGTGAGAATAATGTTACACAGAATGACACAAGTAAGAAAAGTTTATATATAGTGTTAGTGCTACACTGCTATTCCACATGCTTTCCATGTCTTAATATTAATCTGATTTAATTGAGTCAAACTTCTTTTTATTGCAGAAATAATGGTTTTGGATCCTGAATCACCCAGAGACAATCTATGGATGATCTACATGTACTTTGCAGCTGGGATTGTGCCATTTGTCATCATAGTGATCATTTTATCCATTGTATCAATGCGAGGGTGTAAAGGTGAGATGTTGTATAAATATGCCATATGCCACATGACTGTGACTCCAAAAACATAAACTAATTTCATCAAAATGCCATCATGCAGGGAAGCCAAAGAAAGAGTTGCAAACTGATTTGGAAAATGTTATGAGTGTGACATTTTTCATTAATTTAATACATCTATACTACACTGACCTAAGAAACCTGTGTTCATATTGTACAGCTCATATTTCTTACTGCTATTAACAAAATGCCTATCTTTGTATCATTAAGACTTAATTCTGTATTATGTTATAGGTGAGGGTGAGAGTAATGTTACACGGAATGACACAAGTATAAGAAAAATGTATAGTGTTGTGCAGCAACAATGCTATTCCACATGCTTTCCAAATCTTTATTAGACTGGGTAAACCCAGCCCGATCTGCCGGTGATTTAATTTCACCCTGCAGCTCAGGCTGGAAACTTGTACGTTTATCTATCCTGCTTCCGTTACAAATTTGCGGGAACCAATCACAAACTGGCTTATCCACCTGGTGCTCTGTTGGCGGGTTTAACACGATGACAATAGAGAAGCGACCATGCTGCTTTTTGTTTACATTCAACAAGCCAGCCACCAAAGCGCAGCAACCCATTGATGCCGCTGCTACGTCACCCAGATCGTTGGTCTGATTGGTTGAAGGACTATCCAATTGCGTACAGAGTCATTTGAACTATGCCCGTTGATCACGCCTCTTGTGCAGTAGAAAATATAGAGCAGACTCCCCGGACTAATGTTCAAAAGCAGAGGCACTCTGCAGACGTCCTGATGAAGGTGTAATCTGAAAAACAGAACAGTAAGAAAACATGAAAAATGCCACAAAACAATAAGATTAAATATGTTATACAGGACCTATTGATTATTATAATTCTGAGAACAGTAACTAATCTCTCCTGTTCTCAATCTAATCATGCAGGAGAATCCAGAGACACACCAGATCTGAGCCACCAGCCCTCCCATGATGCATTGACTACCACCACTATCTATGAAAATGTTAAGTAGTCCCCAAACTTTGTGCCTTGATATCAATCTGCTCAGTTGAAATTATTCATAACAAAACATTTCATAGTATTCAGTTTAAGATTTGGGAACCTGCAACTTGTATTTGATTTATTAAATTCTTTACCGATTTGTGTTTATCAATGCTTGGCTTTCTTGTTACTTTTTGTATTTTTATGTAATATGCTTTGGGAATTATTAATTTGGTTTTCATGGCATTCAAATAAAACAAATGTTCTTTTACATAGAATAAATAGGATACATTCCTTCATAATGATGTGTTTAATATGTTGTGAATAACATTGAATATTGCTGTTACTTCATTTTGTGTTTTTGTGTTCCTGTAAATCAAGCTGTAATAACACAGAAGTGAAATTTGTCACATGAGAAACCGCTATTGTTAAGATTTACCAATGTGTGTGTGTGCAGAATGTCACACATTCAAAGGTAAATAGTTTTGTTTCCTGTACAGGCAACACTCTTGCACGCGGTGCAGATACCCTTTTTAAATGTGATTGTCTGTGTGTGTGTGTGTGTGTGTGTGTGTGTGTGTGTGTGTGTGTGTGTGTGTGTGTGCGTACCTCTGTTCTTTATGCTCCCTTTTGATTTCAATCAATTACACTATCTGTTGTGCTTTGGGAGCCGAATGTCACCTGGCGAACAGGAAGCAGAATTACACCACACGTCACATTAAAGGTGCCCTGCCACACAAAACTGTTTTTACTTACATTTTTTGAAATATGTTAGGTCCATATGTGTTTGTGTTATGTCGTGAATGTGAAAATGAACTGCTACCTCCTCTGTCAGCTCTAGCCACTGAAAAGAAATAAGCGGAGAAATCAGGCCAATTACAAAAGCTGGTCGGTCTGACATCATGTTGTCTGAGCTCATTACTATTCATGAGCTCGCCCAGTTGCGCTTGTTAAAGGATGCTGATAGCCAGGCTCTCATTGGCTAGCTGTTAGCTAATCAGAGTCAAGCAGCTTAGCTCGTTGAATATTAATGAGAACTGGCAAAAATCGAGCTGAGTCTTCCTGCAGGCTTTCTATACCACGCTAGAATGGCTAGAAACAAGGTAACCAAGGCATTTTTTCCACAAAAAAATGTTACAGAGTCCATGGTAGAACTTCAGACATTACTACAAAGTAATGAAATACGTGTGGCAGGGCACCTTTAATGTATGTAAAAACAATAAAAGGGTGGATGTTGCTAAGCTGTGCTAATTAAAGGGATGAGGATGATGGGAATGTCATTAGTTCTGCAGGTATTTGGTCATAAAATAAAGTAATGGACAAGTGAAATTTGACCTGCTGTGGCAGTAGAGGAAAAGCCAGAGGATCACTACAACATCCTTAAGATACAAAATCACATTAAAAATCCATCTAATAGATATTGAGATATTTCAGTCTGTACCAAAGTGGTGGACCGACCAACCTTAACTGCCATACTAGCATGGCTAAAAAAACTATATTTTAGAATGTTAGCCTACATTTGGAGTTAAAAGAAATTGAAGTAAATCTGCATCTTTAATATTGATAGAGGAATGTGTTGCGTATCGGCAGATAAATAACAAAAACTTGTGGTATAATCAACACATTCTCACTCCTATCGTGTAAAATACGGACGCTTGGTCAGGTGCCTTTGGCGTTGTTATTAACACTAAAAGTCTCCTTTATCTAAACGCGCTGGGTCAGGACTATTGGCGTCACTTTTGACGCAGTTAGGTTAAGGAAAAGATTGTGAGTGGGCTTATAAAAAGGTACGTTTCCATGACACACGGGACAAGAATGGGACAGTTAGGTTTAGGAAAAGAAGAACGGGACAGTTGGGTTTAGGAAAAGAAGAACGGGACAGTTGGGTTTAGGAAAAGAAGAACGGGACAGTTGGGTTCAGGAAAAGAAGAACGGGACAGTTGGGTTTAGGAAAAGAAGAACGGGACAGTTGGGTTCAGGAAAAGAAGAACGGGACAGTTGGGTTTAGTAAGAGAAGAAAGCGACAGTTGGGTTCAGGAAACGTGACACGAACCCCGGTCTCCTGGGTGAAAGGCAAGCTAATTTCACAAAGCCAAAGCACAGAATTGGCAGAGTTTGAAAAATGAAAATGCATAACAGGGAAGGCAAGTGCAATTAATACATTTCCTTTGATTTCAACACTGAAACTATACTATCATCCAAGGTACTCATTTCAGTATAAGTCACTTTTAACCAACAGGTGTTGAAGCACGTTTGGAGCAGGCCAACAGAAAGGGGAAAACCTTGTTCTATTTCAGCTCATCACAAGATTAACTCTCTCCCACCCTGAATCCAGGAAATGAAACATTTCACTTCAGACTGAAACCAGCTACAGTATTCATAAAAACTGAACCAAAAGTCTCCACAGGCCTCCCCGTGTGAAGTTCCATTCAAAAGGTCATTTCTACGACACAAATATTTTTTATAGAGAAAGAGAAAACATTAATTGTTGTATATCTAAATATAGTGGAGTGTTAATAAAAATGTGTACAAGAACAAAGCTGACAATATAAAAAAACATAATTTTTGAGTCTCTCAGAACATAAGACATTTTTCTTTTAAAGAGTGGATTTAATGTTTTATCTTCCATACGTAAAAGGCTTGACATCTAGCACACAATGGCATTACATTTTTATTCATAATTAACACTAAATGAGCAGCAACTTCATTTTAGAGTGTAAAGTTGTGATTTCGTGGCACAAAGCTGTGACCACATTGACGGTCTGATAATGTTTTGTAGTCTTTTATAATCAACAAAAGTTCTGTCAAGGAGAGTAGTTTGCAGCTGATTAAATGGGCACAACAAACACAATTCAAAAGTGAGTGATAGGGAGTTGGTCTTACAGTTTAGGGCTGCATGAAGCACCACGAGCAGCGTGGCCTGTGGGATGTGTTACCTCTGTGGTTTTGAAAGTGCTAAAAGCTGTCATACATAGCTGCATTGCTTGCGCAATACTATTGTCAAGACCCCACCTATGACATGCTACATCGCCCACCACCCATGTGGAACATAGACTCTTTGCCCCTATGCTTTAGAGTTACAAACAAGGAAGTACAAAATTGTTGTGCATGTGGCTGTTTCCAGTTGTTATTACATGCCAATATCTTTAAAAAGATGTGCTAGTTTCTTCATTATTTTACTTTGGAATAGTGAAAGTGGAGTAAATGTGCACAAAAATATGAATTAAGACTGAATGGGGGGAGGGGGGGCATTTGAGAACTCTTGCTTTAAAGCAAATTAAACATTGCTACCATCTAGTGGTGTAAAAGCAAAATTCTGAATTCTGAACTTAAAAGGGAACTGGGCATATAATTAATTTCCTAACAGTGTTAAAAGTAGGGGTATAAGAAAAAATTGATACACTTGAGTATCGCAATATTTTATTCAGCAATACTGTATCGATTTTCAAAAACGCAGTATAGATTTTTTTAATTATTATTTAAATTTTTTAGTTTATGTGCAAAAATATTCATGTAAGATGGTGGTTCATGTTTATGTTGTGTTTAAACCCCCTACTGCTAGATGGCTATGCTGAGACACACCACTAGTGTCCTTGCCTAACAGTGCCTAACTTTTTGCTATGGCTATGGCCTACTGGCCTAGTGGCTATGGCATATTAAAATTTGCTCACTAAGAACCTGTAAACCACAATCCCAAACTGGCAGTTTGATTTTCTGTGTACTGAATTGTTTACCTAAGTAAACTTCTTTGACTTTTATGCACATCATGTCTTTTTTTAAATATTAGTTTTTCTAAAAATACTTCCCAATACATCGCCTTACGCACAGTATCGAAATATATTGCAATATATTGAATCGTGACCCATGTATCGTGATACGTATCGTATCGCCAGATTCTTGCCAATACACAGCCCTAGTTAAAAGCCACTCACCAAAACAAAGTGATTTTTATTGTGAAGTCCACTCGAGGTCAGAACAGTTTCCTCCAGATAAGCCTCAATGTTTTTATTAATAGTCATTTTTTTGTTGTTGCTTTAATAACATCACTGTTAACAATCAAAAAGAAACAGTAACAAAGGAACTACTTACCCTTTCCTGTCTTTGTGAGGTTTGTGGAAACTGTAATACAAAAAAAGTTTATTTATATGAAAGATGTTTGGGAAAAACTTTGCAATGGTTCAATTCAGACTGTAGAGTTTAGTTGTTTGTTTTTTTTACCTCTGAGCCGCTGCGTCGAGGCCCGAGGACTGTAGAGTTTAGTTAATTTAATACCTGACGCGCCTCGTGTGATATGTGATTTTGCGATTCTCACGAGACCTCGTGATATCGTGAATATTCAGTTGCCGGGCACGGTAATTGATTTCATAAACAATAAAAGTCCACTCAAGAGCTATTTTTTTTTTTACATTCTATACTCAAGACTAGCCTTTTCGCCCAGATAAACCGATTTATCCTAGCCTCTTTTTTTTAACCATGTACTTAATACGGTTATATAATTCAACCATTTATCCATTACTTGTATTGTTACTACGGTATTATTATAAAAGTATAGGCCTATATTATTATACTATTACTATTAATATATTATTACTATTTTAAGTGTTATCCCAGCTACTTTTAACTATTACAAGTGTTTTCACATTACTTCAATGTAATGTTTTCCCAATTTATTTTTTAGCTTACTATTAAAAATTTTTCCTATTATTTTTAGCTAGATATTTCAAGTGTTTTCCCCTTACCTTAGCTAACTGTTCTAACATTTTCATGCAGCAAAATCTTGATGGTCTTGTCTTGATTATGAAAACTTGACATTAATCAAAGTGACATTACCAGAAGTTGTCTTGGTCATGACAAGTTGACATTACATTTGTTTGGGATGTCTTTGTAATAACAACTTGACATTAAACAGGATGACATTATGTCAAGTTGTCATGACAAAGACATCTTCTGGTAATGTCACTTTAATTAATGTCAAGTTGTCATGATCAAGACAACCCAAACAATGTCAACTTGCCATGACAAAAACCGAATGACACTTAATGACAGAAGTCACGAACGTTTATGACTTGTTTATAACGTTTATGATGCGTTCATGACAGTGTCATGTCGCGATTATGTCGATACCTTCAAGTAAAGTGTTACCCTACAATCTTTCCACATACCCCTTGGCTCCAGCAGAATTGGTTGGGAATCCCACCATGAGACTATAACGGCTTTCTAAAATCATTTTAAGGAACAATAAAAGCAATTGCATCCTGTGGACTTGAGGTTTAACTCATGGCAACAATTATTTTACAACGTATTTTTCAAATAGTTATTTTGCTATGAAACTAAAAAAATGTATCCATGACTCACTCAAATAATTCCTAAAACAACTGTTTGTGTGGGATGTGTGTTAATTTGAGGCTATTTTAAGCTTTAAATATTTGCATTGGTTCATCATAGATTATAAAAAAAAAGGCATGAAACACAGTTATGCCACTAACAAGGTCTGACAGAGAAATAGTGAAGTCACTGGAGTGGGCTGTTGGAGGAAATGAGTTTCCTATTGTAACATTATGGTGAGGTTTCTGTACCACCCACAGGCTTCATACATTCACCCAACAACGTCTAAAAGAATTCAAGTTGGTTCGGAGAGTTCAGTTACACATGTGAGGTATTACTTACGTCTAATATTCTTACTCAATATCTCAAAACACAGATCATACAAATCAAAACAAAAGCAGATAAAGTCTCAGGTTTTATTTCCACTTCTAACTTCAGATTTATCTCAGCACCTGTACAAGAAACTAATGATCAAATCTTACAGATACTAAAAAGGTGAACGCTGTTAAAAAAACAAGACACTATTAACACTGAAGACATGATTATTCACCTGAAATAAAAAAAGAAAACAGCAGGTCGTCAACTTAGCTACGCTTTTTAAAAACTTCAATAAAAGGCATTTATTAACATTCAAACCTAATATTCACCTTTATATACAGACAATTTAATGTTAAACCACCCAACAGCTGAGTTTATTTGTTAATAGAAAATATATATATATATTTTTTTTTCCTGATAAATGAGGTATAAATTACATTTTCTACGATTAACTATACTGTGCACAGCCCATATGCAGACTGATCTCATAAAATGGTGTATGACACGCCAATTCGTATGCCATTATTGGCGTGTTATAAAGACGTATACTTGCTTTTTAGCACGTTTATTTGAATTTGAAAACACAGGACTTTCACCCAGGAGACCGGGGATCTCGTCCTGCGTGTGACGTTTCCTTGTCCCGTCGCTTTCTTCTTTTATTAAAGGCAACCCCGTTTTTCATTTTCTAAACCCAACCCTTCTTTTCCTAAACTCAACCGTAGCTTTCTTCTCGCGATAACACGTTGTTCTTGCGATAACACGCTAAGTGGCGATAACACGCCAAGTGGCGATAACACGCCAAGTGGCGATGGCATGTGTACGCCCGCTCTATACAGCGTAGACATACGTACAGATAACATGCCACTTGGCTTAAGAAAGTTGCCGTGTATATTCACGCAAAGTCATGATGCCATGTTGCCCATAGGCCAATATTAATATTTTCCCAAATAGAAAGTTATATTCTAAGACTGGTGTTGTGTAAGTGGTGAAATGTTGTGCAACAATGCAATACACACATATATGGAGGACACGCTCTAAATGTCTTTGCACACACACTCTGTCACAGATCACACACACAGTGATTCACAGCTGCAGGGTTCATGCACACAGGAATCGTTTGGGCGGTGTTTTAACCACCCAGCGCTTGAAGTTTACAGGGTCGACCACCCTTCTCTGTCACGCACAACACAGCAGCTATAAATAACAAACCTTTCATTCTTTCCCACTCAAACCCATCCTTTTAGTCTTGAGTCACACCAGGGCCGGTTCACTAAAAGTCAGATTTTAGCCTCCATCCCCCTTCGTCTTTTGGATTTCCATGGCATGGCATCCTATTAATCATCCTTCTTTTCTAGTTTACAAAAAAATGGTTGTGTCATTGACAACCACAAATACAGTGTTTTCAGGTGATGTAGCAGGCTGTGGTGACCGTTATGGTGGTCAACAGCAATCAGGCTAGCCTGGGAAAACCCTGACGAACTTCAGGTAAATTTGAGATTTGCTCTGCAAGTCAGTCTGCCCAAGAGCCCATTAAAGCCCATTTCCAATTTTTCCAAATCGAGGCATCAATCACAACCGTTGAGGGGGGATTTACACGATGACGATAGCGCAGCGACGGCAAGTAGCTTGTTGTTTACATTCAACATGACGGCCACCAAAGCGCAGCAACCCGTTGATGCTGCCATCTCTGCTACGTCACCCGGATCGTTGGTCTAATTGGTTTTAAGGACTATCCAATTGCGCCCAGAGGCATTTGAGCGGCGTCCGTTGGTGACGCCCCTTTGGAAATGAGCTGTGAATGAATCTTTCCCAGACCCACTGTCAACCAGGCTAGCAATCAGGCAGCAGTGGCCAAGAAAGTTTCAGCCACCCTAAAAGGCTCTGAAGAACAATTTTCTCATCATCTTCTTCCTCTGAGCGATGGGGGGGGGGTCCTATGTGGAGACAGGAACAGTGGAACAGTTTTGGTTGTTTCCACTGAGTTATTTCAGTGTCGCCATGTTCGTCTGTGCACCAATCGGGATTGAGCAAAGTGTCAATTAAAAGCGTCTGATGACAGTTGTGGGGGTTGTTTGCTTTTGTTGCCAGATCACCGTCGGTCACATCTGATCAAACCGCACTCACACAACGACCCGATGACAGTTAGCTGAGTTTTTCAGCATTAAACTCTAAAAATAAATACCTAGGAACATCTAATCCACTTTCATTTGTGCTCGTTTAGCAAAATGAACGTCATATAGAAAGAATTAAGATTTGAAACCATGTTTTAAGGGGCTTTAAAAGAATATAGAAATAAGTCAATGTTTGAGTTGCTTTTAAATGGAACCTAATCAATTTCCCACTGATAAATGATGTATTAATGTATTTAAATTTAGATTACATTAGTTGATTTCTTTTGACAAGCTACCCAACAAAGAACATTTCAGACCAACAGAGAACTCTACTCAAGCTCGATATATGAACCATAATTTAAAAATATATACATTATCACAACATCTGAGAATTGACCTTATACACTGCAACACCACTGGACCTCCATGAAGCCATAAGATCTACTGATCCAAATCCAACACCCCCTTATTCATATCACAAGGATCTCATCAATCATCAAAGCAACTATTCTAGTGTAAGTGTAATATCTAGCATTAAATAATGTGGTTTTAGTGCCGTTTACGTTGTAGTAAATGACATGAGAAATGTGTGTGTGCACTAGCGGGACCCTCCCAGCCCGTGGAAGCAGAACCAGCAGCGTCGGTTCAGTTCTGTGAAAGCTCTGTTCCCTTCCTCTGCACGCTGAGCTGGAGGGCACGGTGCTGAGCAGCTAGGTCAGGCTCAGAGCTCCACTGGACCTTCATCAAAGCAGCAGTGACGTCGGCATCCAAATCAGTCTGGACACAGAGAGAGAGAGAGACACACACACACACACACACACACACACACACACACACAGAGAGTTGGGTCAGCTTTGTCCCAAGAAACTTTCCACAACGTTTTATTTCCCATTTCCCATTAATCAACACAAATCCTTTCCCCCCCCCCCCAGCAGTCTGCATGTCCTGTCGGGCTGTGACACCATTTTCCTACAGGGCACCCTCTGAGATTTCATCTGTGAAAAGGTTGAGCACTATGAGTTTAGGGGGACATCAGGTATTTATCCTTAAAGAAAAGCAAAGTGAGTTTCAGAAAATATGCCACTGCTAAAACTATAGATTTGTTTGAAAAGCACAAAGTTACATTTATTATAACAAGGGAAACAAGTATATAATATTGTCCAATTCATTATAATAAAACTTGACTCTACACTCTTTATTTTAAACTGTAGCTAAATGCTAACAGGACTGGCACTACACATGTTGACATCAATCATTTTCTATGAAGACTACAGCTCCAACAAGTTCTTATTTGCTTATGAGATAATGCCAATCCGCTACTATTATTCATCAGAGTATATGAGGTGGAAGTCAGTGCAAAGTGTTAAGGCCAATAAGGGCTGGGAATCAAACTGTTGTTTCTCCAGTGAAGAATGAGTTTCCCAAACCAAAAATGTCTTAACATCACAGGCAGAGGTTGTATTTACTTGATATAAATCCCACCCAGGAATGCAAAAATAAACACAGCAAGCACATACACGCTTGTATCCCCAAAACACCCACTTCATTCCAAAAAGACCACATGCACATATATAATGAAACATTGCAGGAATTCCTTCGCCGTGATCAAGTGACTGCCACGCCTCAATGTACATGTGGCAGCAACGGGAGTTATTTAGAGGTTAGTTTGTAGCGTTAAAGCTGAATCGACACATGTAGCCTAAAAGCCCAGTAGAGCGAGAGTGACAAGTGAAATGTGTGACACAGAGCTTGGAAAATCAATCAACACTGCAGAGGCCAGATGTTTCTGAAAAAGAAAGCAGAAGGTGTCACTTTCATCAGGTGAGGAATTTGGGCTGCATCTCATAGTCCTTATTTGATAGCTCCTCGACTCCTCGGCTGAACCAGAAGTTGTTCTGTCCCTCCTCAGCGAAGGCTGTCTCAAAGCTCTTATTTCTGCCGCGAGGAGCGAGCATTAAGGAGCTATAGGCGAGGATACACGAGAGCAGCCTTCCTGGAAGCCGTGCAGCTGAAGTAGTTGCTAACTCCGTCCATACAGCTGACAAATTAATGTGACGCTTCAGAGGAAAGGACGTCTCATCCCTCTAAAAAAACACATTTCCTCGTTTCCTCTCTCCTCCGATGATTTCCTCCCGTCTCTCCCGTGCCTCCTCGGCGGGAGGGACTAAGACGCGAGGAAGGGAGGCAAGTGGAGGAGTCGAGGATGTGGCGCGCTGCTATATCATGTTTTTCTACCTCTAATCTCTAAGGAGCAATCTGTGTTACCCTCAGTCTTGCCCTCATGACCGGATGTGTTGACTCCACATACGTACTTCCTGCCGTGCTACAGATTAAAAGCTGCCACTGAAAACATTGGCTTTCATGATTAAACGTCTCTTATCTGAGGTTAACTCCTTGTCCTTGTAGCTGTGCCACCACTGCACCTTATAGTCTGTACATCTCCACCCGGTCCCACCAAAAAAACAAACATGGAAACACAGACACAAATAGCAAGCAGCATTTTTACTGGAAGAACCTCAGTCCTTGGCCCTACTTCCCAGCTGTGATTGAAGGCTGAATAACGCCCACTGATTCAGAGGCAACCACAAAGGACCATTTGTGGCCGGCTCGCGGTACAACTTTAGCCACAGACATCACAACTTTTCATGCCGTCCACAGTGGCTTTCTCTGCAGCTGAACATCTCAGACACACTTTAAATGCTCTGCATCCCTCCAGCAACTAACAACAAAACAAAAAATATATTCCCTCTTACCTCTAGTGGTATCTACTGTAAGTCATGCACATAGTTTTACAGTATATGCGCCAGTTTTGAGATATTTAGCTGTGGTATTTGTAGATTAGTTTGGGGTATTTCACATGAGAAATGTATGTATTTGTGTTTTTTCCTCTGCTCATCTTACAGGTTTGACACTGGCAGAAAAAGGTGAGGGTGCGCGTTTAAGTTTTTGAACGTAAAACACATTTGTTTTTGGTCTCTTGATTGTTGGTGATTTTGTCACAAAACAGAATAGAAAAAAAAACACTTTCAGTATTTAGTTTTCAGGGGCTATAAAAGAGTTTTCAATAGGAATATTTCTTTGGTAGAAAGTAGTTCATGAACACTGATGGGCAGTAACGCGTTAGAAGTAACGCGTTATTGTAATCCGATTACTTTTTTCAAGTAACGAGTAAAGTAAGGGATTACAATTGCAAAAACAGTAATTAGATTACTGTTACTTCCCCGTAAGCAGGCTGCGTTACTTAACCGTGATTTTGTTTCGTGAGACCGTGCGCCGCGACGTCAGTGGTAAACACCGACATGTGTAGTGTTGAAGAAGAGACAACATGGAGCACGGGAGAGAGCAGGACCATGCAAGCGTTTAATGCTTGGAAGTACCGACATTACTTTGAGTTTGACTCGGTTAAAGGTGACAAAAACATCAGCGTCCGCTGTACACTCTGTGTGGGAAGAAAACTTTTATCTACAGCGAAAAATTCCACCTCAAATCTGAGCAAGCACCTAGCAAGCCGGCACAGGAATGTGAAACTCACTGAAAAAAAAAAACCTGAACCCCCAACTGACATGACCGCTGCGGCTACATCCAATTCCACCGGGCAAACCTCCGAGGGCCCCTCTCCTGCTAAACAGGTGAAAATAGACTTAAAAGCGACAGGACTTAGTGTCGCTGAACTGAAGAAGCTCATCGCTGGCTATATTGTCGAGGACATGCTGCCAATTTCCACTGTTTTATTCAGGTCGTGCATCATAGTTTTGAAAAGTAACTTAACTAGTAAAGTAACTAATTACTTTTGAAAATAAGTAATCAGTAAAGTAACTGGATTACTTTCTTGGAGAAGTAATCAGTAACTAATTACTATTTCCAAGTAACTTGACCAACACTGTTCATGAATATTATCATACTAACCAAGACTGTTTCCAAAAAAACAGTCCTGGTTGGTATGGATAATATACACTGTTTTAAGTGTACTTTGTCAATGAATTCTCAGAGATGATTATTTTGTCAAAAGGCATAATGAAACCAAAACTACTTTCATTACTATGCAACTAAATGGGGTAGAGAGAATATGTGTTTTTGTAGCTCAGGTAAACCAATCCTTTAATTGGATCTACCTATCTTTATTAATTGTGTATCACCGGCCATTGCATTAATGTTAAATTTGATGCCAACATTGATATTGATACAAACTGGATCACTCATATCCTGTGAGATCTGAGGTGTGAAACCCCGTTGTAGTCGAGTGTGTGGGTAACATTCACAAAATGCTCTCTGTGTATGATGCAATTAAAAAAGCTTTAAAGTGCTCATATTATGCTCATTTTCAATTTCGTAATTGTATTTAGAGGTTGTACCAGAATAGGTTTATGTGGTTTAATTTTCAGAAAACACCATATATTTGTTGTACTGCACATTGTTGCAGCTCCTCTTTTCACCCTGTATGTTGAGCTAATCAAAATGAATGAGGCCAGCTCCAAATAAAGACAAATGCATCACAGCTCTCTTCCCTTAAACTGCAATCTGAATCACATCACAGTAAAAGCCTGTATTCCTGGCACATCTCAGCCAAGACTGGGAAATACAGTACGTCTGTGTGTGTGTGTGTGTGTGTGTGTGTGTGTGTGTGTGTGTGTGTGTGTGTGTCTGTACAGTCGAGTGTTGTTATCAGCTGGGCAGGCTCTCAACTTTGGGCTCTGTTCCTCCCTGTCACTGCTCCCTCCACCAGGCCTCTAATGTCTAACAGTCCAAAGGATTAGACAGAGAAAGAGGCTCTTTTCTTCTGGCTGCTACCTCGCTACAATAAGCACAACCACTTGTTATTCTGCTCAGGATGCACGGAGTTGGAAAATGAGGAAAGACCTTCAAGCAATGTGGAAAGTCTCAAGCAAACGGGAGCTTTTTTTTTTTTTTTTTTTCTCCAGAGAAAAATCTATTTTTGCAGTGACCCAGCTGCCATGTATTCAAGATCTCCCACAGATACTTGTGCAAGTTCTGGTTCAATACCACACCATCAATCACGTGCAAATACAGTGTTTTCAAGAGTGTCAAGACTGGCCCCGACTGTCATGAGTTTAAGAAAAACACAAACACTCTTAAATCAACAGCATGATTGAGGCATTGTTGTGTGCGACCCATGTGGGCGAATGTTGGTTTTGGCGCTCGACATGATGAGGTGACGAATAAAGTAGGAATTAAAAAGATGTGTCATTGGGTTTCCAGCTTTAAGACATGAGGAAAATGCACATATGTGGCGCCTGCTTTCTTATCGCACAAGAAAACAAAGAGGAGGAGAAGCTGAAGAAAAAAGAAAACTCATAAATCTTATTGAGGAAATGCATTGCGCTGGAAGAATTTAGAAACCTTGTAAAAAAGGTCCATGCAGGTATGACAAAAATATCAAATATAAACTATATTTAATTGTCGTATGACTCTGGTTGGCTCATGCGCCACAAAGCGAAATTGTGCACTGCCAAATCGAGAGTTGCCGTGAGACCGTCCTGACCCCGACACATCAGCTGCAACTTTTCTTTTTCTTCCTTTACGAATTTTGTTGGCCGGCAGAAGCACAAACGTCAGCCAAAGCTTCTGTCGTTGCCGCGATAACTTTGCTTTTCCCTGCCTCTCCTTGGCGGGCAGAGAAGTGATGATAAAAGGGGGAAATGGGCAGCGGTCCACACGCCACATTACGCTGGCAGCACACCGTTTCCATGACACCCAGTGAGGATTGTTGGAAAGGTGTTAAGAGGAGTCAAGGGAGTGTCAATGACACATGAGTAAGCATGCCACCTCTGTGTGGAAAGTCGCTGTGAGCCCTGCAAACTGACCTTTTGACATGTGAGGTATTTCATGGTTTGACACTATATTCACTTCCTGAGATTTCTTTCCCACACTACAAACAGTTGAAACAGCTGAATTTACCAAATCTTCTGAATTTCTCCAGAACAAATTAGTTAAAACAGAGAATATTCTTTTTTTTGGTTTGTTTTTTTGAAAGGCCCTTTTGAAGCATTGACCCCATATTGCCACATTTTTACATCCAGCAGACAAGGAGCAACATTAGCACTCATTTGGAGTTGTGTTTGTGTCCAATTGATGAATGTATATCCAATATCCATTCTATTTTTGCTCTTTCTTTGGTCTCTACCAACTCCTGAGGGAAATATCTGGCTCTTTAGCTACTTACTGCTCCATGTTTACCAGCTAGTCGCTACATTTATCTTGTTTGATAGCATAGTGGTTTTCACTAAAGACAGCTGACTGGTGCGCCTGGAAATGATGCTGATGAGAGTGCAACAAAAACAATAAAGTTGCAGGGCCAGAAAACCAAAACAACGAGCTGAAAGTCGGTGAAATTCTCCCTAGAGTTGAGGGGAACTGCAAACCAGTTATAATTCTTTGTGGTGATCCGAATATAAACATATTGACAACATCAGCTTTAAGTACGACTTTTAACGTTTTTTTTTTTTTTTTTTTACGTTGTTTTAGTCAGGATTGGCTCAAGTTCTCCGAGGTTGTTTTAGTGTGCCAAGATGTTTATGTAACCAGTAGAAATGTAGCAATTCATCACAATCGCTACAATGACAAGAGGCTCTCAAAACTTGGCCAGCACAACAGGCCACAAAACAAACAATGTGCTGCATATCAGCAGTGTTTTTCTCCCATCATAGAGATCCTGTAAGGAAGAAAATCCCATAGAAAAAGACTGATCCTGAAGTCCTCAGCCTGTTTATTTTTTATTTTTTTTACAGTTACACCTCAGGCTTCTGCTGAACTCAAAAGTGCCTCTTATTCACTTTCTCCGCCCACACTTTCCTGAACTGCTGGCAGCTTCAAAAGAAAAACATCCACCTTCACATACTCTCATTACAGGAGTTAACAGTATGTTGGTTACACTTCCCAGAATGCCTTTGGAAAACCACTAGAGAACCTTGTTGCACACAGCTGCTGCAAACACTGGTTCTTCAACCAGTGTATGCCGTTTTAGGTGGATTCAATGAAATCCTAATTAAACAAAATGTGGATAGAATATGTAAATACATTTTGTCAAGTCATTTAAGAAGAGGGAATGTGGCTTGAAAGTGCAGCTGCAGAGTCGGGACTCACCGTCGGTACAGATGAAGCACTTGCAGAGACACACACAGAGACACAGGAGGAGGACCGCTGCCACACCGCACACTGAGAGGAGGATGACCATGGCAGGACCCACTGCAACACACACACACTTCCATTTAAAGCACCGTTTATGTTTGATGACATCTGGACTAAACATGTTAGGTGATGTGGTACCAGAATAATGACTTTCTTATGAGGAAAATAATCCTTCTCGTATGCTGCAACATTACAGGATTCAGGAGGCCATCAAAGCAGCCATAATTACCCGTGACTAGAAATAGCTGAGAATACACACATGTTGAAAACAAAGAGCCTCTTTCTGCTTCACCTCAGCACCCAAGAATGGGAAATAGAATTGGTTTCTACATATTTTTGAGACAGTACTGGTATGTCGTTTAATTCTGGCTTGTTTCTTGTGCTGCTGTAACATCTAATCTCACGCTCAGATTTTACAAACAAAATTACTACGAAGTCCACCTGGCTAACGGCAGATTTTATTTGTGGTTACACCTTATTTTTTTTATTACACTCTCTTTCACTAAGAGGATCCGACAGGTTCGATGTCGCACGGACCGCTACAGGACATCATTCCTACCACAGGCAATACAACTTTTTAACACTTCATCACTGAGTGTTTTAGATAACAATACTGTACTAAGTGCAACTTGCACAAACATAGGTTTTACTTACATCTTTATAAATACTATTTAAGTAGTTGGTACATTTTTATTCCCAACTTGTATATACGTTTGTACATTCTCCACTTTGTATTTTTTTAATCATAATTTTTTGAATAGTTGTTCTTGTATTCTATCCTATTTATTATTATTTCATGTATTTTCTGTACGTTTGCTGTGTGTCTGATATTTTGCTGCTGTTGCACCGTAATTTCCCATTTTGGGATCAAGAAAAATCTATCTATATCTATCTATCTATTTTGCTTGCTTTTGTCAGAAGCTAATATCTCTAAATTTTAACCCATTTAATTCAATTCAATTTTATTTATAGTATCAAATCATAACAGAAGTTATATCAAGACACTGTACAGATAGAGTAGGTCTAGACCACACTATAATTTACAAAGACCCAACAATTCTAGTAATTCCCCCAAGAGCAAGCATTTAGTGCGACAGTGGCGAGGAAAAACTCCCTTTTAGGGAGAAACCTGGGGCAGACCCAGGCTCTTGGTAGGCGGTGTCTGACGGTTACTATTTTAATTTGTTGTACTATAAGTAATATTATTCTAAAGGCCCTACACCACCGTGGTGCACAGGTGTTTTCACTTTTTGTGTCCTGTAGGACTGTGCATGAGAACTCTGTAAAAGAGAAAATTAGGGGAGTGGTTGAATGCAAAAAAAGTGAGAGCATTAAGTTATGCTAAATATGTGCATAAATACAAGCACTTAATGGCATACAGAACACTGTGTGGAAAACGCTGGGACTAGCAGCTCCTCTGGATCGCGGCATGTTTCAAGCTTGACGCTCCTCCTCAGACAGCATTCATTTGTTCATGGGAATGAATAAATAATAATAATAATAATAATACATATAAAAACATTTTCACCTGGTCTGTTATAATTCCTATCTAACTTTATGGCTGGTTCTTTGATATGTTTTTTTTTATTTTTTTAAATAATTATTCAGTAGGCTACTTGCAGTGGTAGAAGAAGTACTCTGATGCAAGTACTCACAAATATACCCCACTTAGTGCCTTTTTTTGAGCACATATGTAGCATATGAATTTTCTTCCTCACTTATTTGCGTTTAACAGGTCCCTTACTTTTTATGTGTGTTGAAACTGACCCATTTGGGAAGTCTGTTCACATGGTTTTTCAGGGTGAACACACTTGTGTGCAGGCCCTTTATGATAAGGTTGTTGTGAGTTAATCTGACTGTAGATCAGCAAAGTGGACCAGGCTTCTAACTGCAGTGAGATGTGAAACATCATACAGAATAATAGAAGAATTGGTCAAATTGTGAAAACCTTTACATTTAATGTGATAAAATGTGATAAAAACCCCATTGGAACAGGATTTACGAGCTCCTCACCGTTTGTGTTGAGGGACACTGTCAGGGGTTTGTTCAGACCCGGGTGGTGCACGATGCACTCGACGGACTGGTCGTTGAGCATCGCTGATTGGAATAACAGAGTGCTCGTGACTACCGTCGTGCCGTCGCCCTGGTCGTAGGCGGATGAAGCGGGCGGTCCAAGTGTCCGGTTGTCCCCGCCGACGTTCCACATGATCTCTGCTGCAGGTCGGGACTGGGCCGTGCAGTTGGCCTCGGTGACTCCTGACGACGAGGTCACATAACTCACCTCTGGTTTGGGTAAAACTGGTGAAAGAAAGATTGTGTTCAGTGGCTGTTTTTAATGAATGAATGAATGAATGAATGAATGAATTTTTATTTATTGGTCGTAACCAAAGGGTAGGGTCGGAAGCTTCAGCTTATATAAGGCCCCCCCTTGTCACATTTTTAAAATAAACTAATTTTCAAGGGAATAAAATCGACAAGACGAAAAAAGATAAAAAAAATTATATGAAAAAAAAAAAAAAATCAAAACATGCCTACATCTACCTACGTACATACATACCTACATACATACACACACACACAGACATACATACATACATACATACATACATACATACATCCATTTAGGGTCAGTGCTTATATACATTGCAATTGCCACCTTAAGGTAAATAATATCATATTTAATGATGACAACCATTAATGGTAATGATGCCTATCATCATCAACATGACTATCCACCTTCGCACACAATAATATTACTCAATTTCTATACTTATCTAGTATCATATCTTTGAACCCTTTTTTAAATTTAAAAACATTTCCGATATGTTTTAATTCCCTTGGCAATGCGTTCCATAACTTCACGCCACAGACAGAAATGCACCTGCTTTTCATTACTGTGTTACAGGTGGTTGTTTCCAATTAAGGTCGCCTCTGAGGGCGTAACCCCCTTCTCTTTCTCTAAACATGGTTTGAATGTTGGGGGGAAAGTAGATTATTTCGAGCCTTATACAGAACTAACGTAGTATTTTGGTTCACCAGCTCCATGAATTTCAGTGTGTTTGACTTAAGAAATAAAGAATTAGTATGATAATTGAAGCCGACATTATTCACAACTCGTATAGCTCTTTTCTGAACTGTGCACACTGTCTGTAGAGTGGTTTTACAGGCATTGCCCCAAATCTCAACACAGTACGTTAAATATGGTAGTATCAGCGTGCTGTAGAGAGCTACAGAGCTGTTCATAGATCTATAATTTAGGAAGTATCTGACTTTACTCAATACCCCAATGCTTCTGGAAATTTTGGATCTTACATGGTTTACTTGTGATTTCCAACTGATTTTATGGTCAATTATTACCCCTAGAAAGGTGTGTTCATAAACTCTCTCTAATAGATATAGTTTTGTGATACTGGAAGCCGTCTTGTATTTTGGTCTGAGCCTGCCAATCACAGACAACAGAAAGCAGAGATTTGTTCCTCTGCCTTTATAATGGAGATGGAGAGACAGAGCACATCGCCTGTCAATCTCTTTCCCCCGGAGGACACAATGACACATGTTGTCCTCCGACGGGCCGCCAGAAAACAGAGGCAAAGCAGCTTTTACTAACTCTGGGTGGTTGTGTGTCTGGATCTTCGGTCAGGGGAGACAAAGCTTGTTTAGCAGAGCAAGGAGAAGGACATACACACACACACAGGCCTTGTGTCTAGGGAAACAGTAAGCCACTCATCCCCTGGGCTTTCTCCCAAATTAATCACCCCTTTCCCCCTCAGTGACACCCCTCCCTCTGTCAACATCTCACACACGCACGTACGCACGCACGAGGGAAAAGCGCTGTCACCGAAACAGTAGTTTAATGACCCACTTGAGAAACTTTCACCTCAGGGTTTGTTTATACACAGCGCTTCCCTTCCCTTTCCTGAGCTATATCTGGGATACACACATACACACACTTCCTCTCAGCCTACAGTGTATCTCCAGTACAAAACGTGTCAAGAACATTTGGAAAATAATCCCTAAGATGTACAGTGTTTGTATTCAGTCAGGACTGTGCAGTGTTAGCTTTAAAGCTCCCTATAAATAAATATAAAATACAAAATGTATTAGTCTAATACAATTTTATATTGTTTTTTGTGCCGGTCTCTATGTATTTTCTGGTTGACTTTTGTATATTTGTATAAAATGCAGATCTACAGTAGAAACAGCCACTGCCAACTAGGTTCAACTTGTTTCAATAAAAAAAATCCACATTAAATAATGAAATCATAATTTATGTCTTTTCACATGGGGCAGTTCCCTCAGCATCATTTTTTCCCCCCCATTAAATGACAGAAAGGAGCGGTTGAACGAACGGAAACTTCTCTCTGTTGCTTCATCGACTTGTTTAGAACAATGTCGGGAAATACCTAACATTAGTCATAAGTTCAGTAAGTCATAGCTTTATTAAAACATAATTAATTTGCAATGGCATCACCCAAGAAAGATAAATGGGGCACTCAAGGATCTAAATTAAGGATCCCGATCTCCTTTAAAAATACTTCTCCAAGCACCTACCCTGCACACACCATTCTGTTCCCATTTAAGGAGTTCTGGCTCATATGCAGTGTGATTTCCCACGAGGAAATAGATAGTACACGGGTACTCACCATGAACAGAGAGGCAGGCAGTGTCCCGTCTGGTTCCGTCTGGGTACGTGTGGAACTCGCAGGTGTAGCAGGCCTCGTCCTCAGTCCTGACCGCCTGGATGGTGAGTTGGGTGTCGCTCAGAGATCGGCTCAAGCTAAACCGAGCCTTGTACTGCTCCTCTACAATCCGGTGGCCACGCTTGGCGTAGGAGGCCACGGTGGTGGTGTCGCCCTGCTCGGCCGTCTTCGTCCACAGCACCTGGTGCACCCTCTCGGGGAGGCTGTACCAGCAGGACAGGGTGGCCAGCTTCCCGCTCACCGCCGTCTTGTTGCCATCCAGTTGCACTTTACCTGGGACAAAGGAAATGCTCCCGTTATTAAAAGGTGCTCTAAGCGATGTTGGGTGATGGCACTTGTTGTTGACGTCCCACCCCCAAATCCTTCTTGTTGGTTATTGGCTGGAACACTGTTATGTTGTGTGGTGCAGGTTGGCGCAGTTTGTTTTTGTTGCCGTTTGTGGAGACTGGACTGTCTACAGAGAGAGCGTTTTTTTTTTTACAGTGTGTTCAGGGGACAGGCAGCTCGCGGATAGTGAGGAGATGTTTGCTGTATGTGACAAAAATGTTGAAGCCTAAAAAACGTGTGACATCACTTTACACAACCTTTAATATCAAGACAATGAAGATGATATGCAATAGCACGTTGGCTCTGTGTTGATTTATTTCTTCTGGCATCAAAATGTGCAATAAAAACTTCACATGACTGCTGCTTGTGTGCAGGAGCCAGGGTAACGAGGGTAAAGAGGAGTCTGGGTGTAATAAAAATGTAAGTGCACAATTAATAGTAACAACAGGAAGTGCCAAGACTAGCTGGGTGGCGGGCAGGCTTTCTTCCCTGCGAGTTCAAACCTCAGCCTACTACTTCCTGTCTCATACTGTAAGGGGTCTAGTAATAAAAACATAACACTATGTGTGACGTGTGTGAAGAAAAGAAAAAAAGTGTGTGGAAAAAAAGAACAAAAGTTCAAATGTTAGGTGTGAGCAGCAGCACTGGAAAATGCTTATTGAAGATAACTTGTTCTTTAAAGATAACATGAGCTAGGGGGGGGGGGGAAACTGACCGGTGACGCTGACGCACGTCGTGCCATCTAGCGGGCCCCTGGGGTAAACATCAAAGATGCAGCGGTAGCAGCCCTCGTCATCAGGCCCCACCCTCTGGAGGGTGATGTAGCTGGCGTCGTTGCGGGAGGCGGTGAGCTGCACGTTGGATTCTTGATGGCTGATGCGGATTGGCACACTTTGTTCGTACGCCAGGAGGACCTTCTTGTGCCTGTTGAGCCAGCGCACTTGCCGGACGGTGTCGCCCGCTTTCGTGGTGACGTTGCAGCTAAGCAGCAGGGAATGACCTACCTCTGCGCTCAGACTGGCAGGAGCTACCACCTGACCTGAGTTCAGAGACCATATTACATTTCACTTTTATGAAGCCTAAAATAAGTAAATGTGAAAAAAACTTCATTACAAGTTAAAAGTATTACCCGGGACTGATATATTATTATTATTTTACAATATTAGATAATGAATATTCTCCACCCTCCATAGGGTCACAAGATACATTTGAGAGGATGTGAGATGATTAATGAGAAAGGAAAGAAGAAAAATAAAAAAGGTCTGATACACAACTGTGTATTAATTTTTCTAATCTCGAAGCTTTTACTTTGAAATATTCAATAATTGTATCTCTTTGAGCCTCGAACATCTGAATAAAACTATTGAGAAGTGTCTTACTGTAACATCTGGAACAAACAAGGAGCACCGACTAGATGCGGCTTTTTTGTAACAAGTAACAAGCCAAACGTTTTTTAAAACTTGGCATATGTTTTGTTTATGTAAAATCTTGTCAAATGAAAAATGTGTAGTGGAGTAAAAAAGTACAATATTTCTTTCTACAATATAGTGAAGTAGAGGTATAAAGTAGAATTCAATGTAAAAAGGCAGGCATTGTTAAGTTCTTTCCTTAACCCTTGTGTTGCCTTCCCGTTGACCATGCAACTTTGTGTTTTTCTGGGTCGAAATTTCAACGTTTTGTTGTTCTTTTTCAACACTGACATTTTTGTCGATTTTATTCAAAAAATGTTGTCACTTTCTTTCCAATTTTTTTTAATAATGTTTTTGTCAATTTTTTGTCGCCTTTTCCGATGTTTTTTCGACAAGTTTTTGTCACCTTTGGAAATGTTTTTTTGTCACTTTTTTTTCAGCGTTTTTGTAGCTTTTTCCAACATTTGTCACTTTTTTTTTTCCAACATTCTTATGTCACAGTTGACCCGAGGTCAACAGGAGGGTTAATAGATGTGTACTAAGTTACATTCACTGACATCACTGCCAAAATGAATATAAAACAGCAGAGCACTCAGTACCAAAAAGCAATTACTGACTGCAGAGCGTACCTTGCGTCCTGGAAACAGCCGTTCCTACTATCCAGAGCAGCAGACACAGGGGCAAGGCAGATCCACACATTGCACACGGAGGCTGGGTTATCAACTCACAGTGAGCCAGTAACACATCCAGGCTGCAGCTGCAAAACACAAACACTGTCAGAGAGCTTTACACAGCTTCAACCACAACTAGTTTGAGGCTACACACAATTAAAACATTATTAAAGAAACAAGTCGTGTGAGTGAAGAAGGCTGTGATGCAGATGTACCCCCGTCAGCTGTCCAGTGTTTTGACTTGTTGAGCTGCTGTTGGTCAGAACAGCTGTAGCTGCATCTCACTGACACACTGTCTGCTGTAATGGGAAACATGAAGCCAGAGGATGACATTAGCAATGACAGCATCGTCTCAGCCTCATAAGAGATCACTTTTTAAAACGTTCCTAGATCCTGAAAACAATCAATGCAACATACAGTATTGTATCGGGGTATGGTTGCATGGAACTCACTTCAGGCTGAGAATGCTAAAACGCACAATAAATCAAGCTTTAAAAAACAAGTAAAGCAACATCTAAGGGCCCTAAGCCTGTAACCATATTCTGTAACTACTTTTGTACTTTGTATGTATAGGAATATTTATGTGTATACAAAAATGTTGTAAGATTTAACTTTTCTATTTTCAGTGCATATGTATGTATGTAATATTTATAAGAGTATATGAAGAGGAATATGTATAGTTATATTTGCAAGAAGGAATAATGCTAGTTATACTGCTCTTATTTTTAGTTTTATATCATGTGGCTGTCTTGTCTGAAAACGTCTTATCTGTTATAATGTTTTATGTTTTGTATGGACCCCAGGAAGAGTAGCTGATGTTCTGCATCAGCTGATGGGGATCCTAATAAAATAAAATTCAAAATCACCCTTTACTTACTTAAAGAAATAGGGCCGGGTATTGCCAATGATTTCCCGAATCATTTCGGTTCCGATCCAATAACATTTCTGATTGGATATTGATTAGGTTAGGGAAATTTCAGTTACAAAACCAGTTTAGCTTGGCTATAAAAAAGAGATTCTCAGAGAACTTCTGCTGTGAACTGTACGAACAAGAAGCAACCCTCAAATATGTTTTATAATGCACCGGGTTAATGTTTACATTACGAAAAAAAAAAAAAGTTTAAAAGTACTTTTTTACTTAACATGGCAGTCATTGAAAAGACATATTAAAAGATTTTAATTGGAGAATTGATTATTTTAACCCAGCCCTACTTAAAAAAATAAAATAAAAGTGTGAACAACTCAACTTTTTTTCGCAGCTCTGGCACATTAGTTGCCAATGGTAATACAATGTGTTGGCATCAACAACAACAGCTGCTGACTCATGAAACATCACCTGGGGTGTAATGGAGGTGTTTACATGATAGTCCTGACAGCATGCACATCCTCTCCAGTAAACCCAACAATCATCCGGCAGCAAAACAAGCTGCCACACTTGGGATGTCTAGACAGAGGCGACCTCGAGATTTCAAAATCAAAACCTGAAATCCTCAACGAAAATTACAGTGGTCGGATGGTGACGCAAGTGGTGATGAGGAGGCAGTAGTCAGTAAGGTGATCACGACATGAGTGACTTTGTATGTAAAAAGGTGTGTGGAGGGTGCAGACGCCATCTAAGCTCAGCCGTTGGTTGGCTGTCAAACATCACATAGTGTTAAGAAGACAATTAGATCTGTAAACGTACCGGAGAATTCTACTCTCAGATCACTTCTCCACACCCTGGACAAAAAGGTGGGAACAGCAGGGATCAGGCATAAACTGGCCTTTGATCAGAATCAACCAAACCGCGTTAAAACCACAAGACAGACCTCAGAGCTTTATGGGCGTTGTGTGCTCTTTTACAGTGCCAACCATCTGGCTTCAAACATGCAGCCTGCTCCTGTTGGGCAACAGTTAAATCACCTTTCAACTCCACTGAGGTCTCACTGTGGGCTTTTGTAACATATCTGATTGACATCTAGGCTTTTAATGTGAAAGCAGCAGATAAAGCCCAAGGAAGGTAGTACATTTCACATTCATGAGAGCTGAATACTTAATGTTCACCAAGAGAGGGGCTGAAACAGGCTGGCAAACTGAATCCTCAAAACTTGCCCTACATCCAGATGTGCACTTGACATTTTTGCACAGCTGGTTCAATCCCAGAGAACAAACGTTACGTGAGATTTCTTGAACCGATTGCTAAGAAAAAACCTGGAAACCACATAATATTTTTTTTTCTTCTTCATATAATCAAGCCAATTTTGTGGAACTGTAAATCTGTCTCTTGACTTGCCAAGTGTACCACATGATAATCATAATAGATTGATACAATAAAATACAATACAGACAAGTAACACATTAAACATGTCATGAAAATGGATTTCTACAGCCAGGAATACTAAGAAAAATATCAACTGATTTAGATATAAAAAAAAAAAGTAAAGTAATTAATGTATTTTCTAGTGTATGTCAATGATACAAGTGAGTTCATTATAAGGCACCAAAACAACTTTTAAAGAAAAAGTTATTTGCAGTAAAAAACAAACAAAAGAAAAACAATATTAGTTTAAAAACATACTTATCGACTTAAAAACATGCCAAGGAGTTTCACCATGAAGTTAGAGGAACTCATTTAAGTGAGTTGACATTCCTGGCTGGATTAAGTAAGAATGACTACAATGGTAACATTTCAAGTTATTCCACATCAATTTAGCTGCAACTGCACTCGTAATAAAAGACATCTAAACTTACGAGCTGATAGATGAAAGTCCGCAGAAGACGGTGTGAGCTCCCAGCAGTACTTGAGTTGCTCCCTGTGCTACAGGTAGTGTGGAACTGGAGCAGAAGAATCCATGCTTCCGAGATTAAACTACAACTGAACCAACCCATGGATGTACCAACCGCGTTGAGTTTCCTGCTGCCTGCTCCCTGATCTCTTAATACCGTCAACTCTTCTTCGGCTACATTTGAAGGAAAAACAGGACCTCCAGTGGCCATGTTGTGCAACTACTGCTACAAATCTGAACCAGAAAAAAACTGATATTTTATTAAATACAAATGCAAATTTTGTCTAGGGGTGATTATTCTATTTGGTGTTATTAGAGATGCAGTATATTCTTTGGATCATCACACGGAGCTTCCAAAAATGAAGAGACTCTCTCCTTGCCATGGAACACTTATTTTGTGAAATGTTCCTTTAAGAAAGTAATGACATACATGATTTATATTCAATGCCCACAGTAGCACCTATGAGCCACATTTTTACGTATTAGACAACACAAACACTCATTTTGATTTGAGATGTGTTTTGCGGACACATTTTTTTAATTTTGTTAAATGCTCCTTTGACGCAAGATTCATACACATTCTATATTCATATTCAGCATATTTACAGTCCCCTGGAATTTCATCTTTGCTATATTTCAGTTCACGTGAAAAACAAAACAAAAAGAAGCAGTAGTGAATTTATATATACATATATAACAGTAAATTGGTGTAAAATTATCAAATTAATTATATTACAGATGTTACAAAATGCTTACATAAAAACATAAGTCAAATGCTAAAATAAATTCAAGTATGAAAACATTAAGACCAAATCTACAGTGTACATGAATCTCTGTGATCTGCTGGAATAATTATCTATGAACTGGGACAGACGTGTCCTGTGGGCCGTATTGGAAAATTGATCTTAAACATGTTTTCAGGCTTTGAGGCAGTTTTGTTCAAGTCCAACTGTCTTCATTCAGGGACTTCGGCCTTGTGGGTTATTCTGTGTCACTAAATAAGTTGCGACTTAATGTTGGAGATGATACTTTAGGGTAGATGTGATGTTTTTTTCTCCCAGTAGACACCCGTTGCCGTACCTCATTCACTAGACTCATTAAAGGTGTTTTGGGCCTTCAGATAAAAACAAGACATTGGTCAGTTGCCAAATCAGTCTGAACAACAGTGATGCAGACAAACATGCTTATGATGAATACACAATTAGTCCATGAGTAAAGGGGCATCATATTTGGCTTCATGAATTAATAACACATGCAAACGATGCAAATACAAAAAGAAAATGCATAAATGGACTTACTCATGGTGATCTTTAGTTGTTTTCTGAGGTGTCTTGTTCTCCTCAGAGTCCCTGTGTGACAGACTGAAGGAACAAACATTTATTTATGGGTTTTATCTGAAAATATCTCAATCAATCGTAATCAAATTAACTCTGAGACACTGGTATTACAACAAGACAGTTTGAAATTACCAGTTCCAATATTTTCTTATGAGCCAGACGGTGATGATTGCAGCAAGACAAACACCGGCCATTACCACAGACAACACAATAATCAAAGTGAAATCTGGGAGAGAAGAGAAAAAAATTATTAAGACTCAGCATTCATAAAGCAACTACATATCAAATGCTAATACTGACTTGAGGCCACCTAAAGGCTAACTTACTGTCATCACTGTTATCAGACCTAGATTCCTCATCAAAACCTAAAAAACAAAAAAGACATGAGCTATAAAGTTTATATCAATCTATAAATCTGTATCTTCAGAAGTTTTTCTCACCATCAGACGGCTGTCTGATCTCAGGAATCATGGTAAACACCTCTATCTGAGGACCAGAGAGCACTCGCACTGCACATCCAACCTGTGTGCTGTCGCCATGGAGACGAGGCAGCACAGCTGTAGCGGTGACAGTGACTGTACCGTTGGTGTTGGTGACACTGGAAGAGTTGTGGTGAGGGACAGTCAGTGTAACTGTGGGAGCAGGTCGACCTGTGGCCGAGCAGGACACTACTGCCTCTTCAGGAGAGTTGGATTCTCCAACATGGAGAATGGCTTCATGCAGCTCTGCAAAGATCATATATTTAAAAAAATATATCATATGAATGATCACGTAAATGTCTCTAATAATGCAATAAGTTCTTACCATAAAGTAGGAGGCAGGTTGTAGCAGTGAGAGCTCCTTCAGGGTAGGTGTTAAACAAACAGCGATAGCATCCTTCATCCTGCTCCGTCACCTTCCTGATGACTATGGAGTTGTTCTGCAGTCCAGCACATTTAAACTCCACTTTCTCTTCAAAACCAGCATTCACTCTTTGACCAAAGTATTTGTTGTGGGTAGCTAGATTCTTCTCCCCCTCAGGTAAAATTTTCTGCCATGTGACTTGCAGAACATCTTTAGATTGCATCAGCTGACAGTTTAACTGAGCCTCTTCTCCCACTGCTGCCATCACAGTCTGCTGGGTTTCTATCAGAGAGGTTAGACCTGCAGGAGATGACAGTTTTAGAGGTGGAGTGCGTAACACAGCATATTTCTTCACTTCCAACACCAACTAAAATAGGATATATGGGGAAAGGGGGACATATCGGTCAGTGGTGAGACTGATCATGTGCTGAATTTACACTGGATTTTAACATTACGCTGCGCGACGGCCTGCTTTTGCTCCAGTGTTTTCTTATATTGCATGTCTGTGTCCTCTCGTGCGCTTAGAGCAGCAACTAACCTTTATCTACCTGTGCAGGTACAGTAAGGAGAGAAAAACACACGATCTGGGCAGAGAAAGTAGTCTACTGACAGCTGCTGTTTGGGACAGGACAGTCATCTATCTGGAACATTACGCAGCTTTAATAACACGATGAATGCTACGGGCACCACGTGTATCCGGGTCAGACTCTGGAAAATAGGGCATATGTTCCCGTGCGCATGTTGTGGTTACTTGGCGCACAAGTGAAGTCTCATTTGTTTAGGCATTTGTTTCTTTGCAAGATATGATAACAAATGTGAATTTTAGCATTAAGCTATGCAAACGTATTATCAAAATGAACCGCCCAAAACATTACACAATAACTCTAAAAACACAGGAGTCACACATCTGTGCTTTCAGTCTAAGAACAATAGGCTACATTATATAGACTTAGGCTAAATTAAATGAGGCTACTTTATCATCTCTTTCTCACCTTTGTGAAAGACTCCCAACGCACAAACGAATTGTAGGACTGCACGGAGCGCCATCGGGTCTGAGTCTGATTTGAATTTACCGCCCAAAGTTGTCGCAGGTCTGATACGTGTCCACCTTTCTTGGCTGTGGCCCAATTAGGCCATAAAGTGCAGGAGTGGCACCAAGTACCTGCACACGGGCGCACAAACACGTCTGAATAGCATTCATTTATTATTTCTGTATCCACTACTCTAATCTAGGCTGCATTACTAACACTACAGTATCTTACAGTTCTGTGTTGACATTTTTAATTTTAAAGATAAATAGACCTACCAATCACAACACAACAGGGTAGCTTTATCCATAAACATGTATAAAGCTATATACTTTATTCTTTCAGTGCTCAAGAAGAAACTGTACCTCCAAAAGCATTTATAGGCTATACAACAGAAAACAATGACGATTCAAAAATAAAGTCACAGTATAAAGTTACAACAAAATTAAAATAAATACGCCTGCAACTACACATCAAATGCTAATACTGACTTGAGGCCACCTAAAGGTTAACTTACTGTGACCACTGTTATCAGACCTAGATTTCTCATCAAAACCTAAAAAATAAAAAAGACATGAGCTATAAAGTATTTATCAATGTATAAATCTGTATCTCTGGAAGTGTTTTTCACCATCAGCAGACGGCATATATTTGTTGTTGGTGCAGTCAACAGGGAGATTGGCTATAAAGTTACTGTATGATATAGATTTTTAGATGTGTTGTGGTGTTTGAACTTTTCTGTGTCGGCATATAGACAACATCTCACTTGCATAAATGAATATCATTATTATTAATAACAAGCCTAGGTATAGCCAACAGTTTAAGGAGTAGCCTATTAATATACTTACACACTGCCTGTCAAATAATATGATTTTAGATGGATAGAGAGATTATAAATCCAGGGCAACAATAACATGTGAACACCAGTAAAACCCCCTTCATCACACAAACTTTTTATAAAACTGTTTTATTAAAAAAAAACTAACTCAGATGTGCAAAGTAAATAATTGTGAATGGGAAATAAAAACATGTAATCTAAAATGAGATAATTAGACATAGTGGTAAAACTCAATAGCCACAGATGTTAATAAATAAGTATAAAGTTCACTGCGTTAGTCTACCGCATGACGTCAGATGTGGATGAGGTTAGAGTCAGTGCCAGTGGGGGGGGGGGGGGGGTCCTGGGCCTTTGTTGATGAGGCCAGCTGCAGTCAGGAAGAAACAGGTATTGCTCTATTCTCCGACGTGCACTCTAATGATCAGCCTTTTATACATTTATTTTTAGCTTACGTCACTGCAAAGATTTTAAGTGACCTTTTTGCATCAAATTTTTCATTTGTTTAACATTCCTTAAATAAAGGAACAATATACAAACAATGTGAAAACATCAAAATGATAATGAAATGCTATTAAAAAGATCACATAAACATGGAGCGGTATACAAAATACAAAACCTATTTTTTGGAAACACTCATGTGTTTTAGTTTTTGTCTGAGTGTCTGAGTACTGGCGCTGCAGTCTTGAGGGTTATTCTGTGTTACATTGTTGACACACATCAAAATCAAGTCTTCTTGGTGAAGGTGACTGCTCTGGCTGGTCACTTGTCAGACTTTTCTCAGGAGTTGTCCGTTTTCTGATTTGATTGTTGTCCTGCGTGACTACACACGTATGGACCCTTGAGAAGAAAAAGACGCTGACATTATTACATGATGCCATACATATTTCTATAACTAAATTCCTCTGAACAACAGGAATGAACATGCTGACTATAAGAGAACGATGATGGCTTCATGTACAAATATATGTAGAGAGACAAGGTGGTATAGAAAAACAAATTCTGTAATAGACAGAGTGCAGAACATGTAAATCATTTAGTGAAGTATTACATATGTGTAAGTTAATAACAATTAGAAAGTGTCTTACTCTTCAGGTTCTTGGATGCTTGTGTTGTCCGTCTTGTTCTTCTCAGAGTCCCTGTGTGACAGGATAAAGGATTTTAGGTTTAAAGGATTCAAGAACAGTTAGAGCAGGACAGACATTTATCAATTATTTATTTACTGGTTCCTATGTTTTCGTATAAGCAGCACGGTGATGATTACAGCAGAAATATTGCAATGACTAAATAAAATTGAACAGGTAATATGAATAAACATGCTGACAATGAGTACACAGTGATCCAAAATCAAGATAAAGTGATATTCATTACAATTACATTTTGCCGTAAATATCAGATTATCCAGGAAGTTAAAAGGATAATAAGTTGATATAGAGACAAAATGTGACAATATACAACAGAGTGTAGACAGGTCATATTATTTTGTGAGAGTGAAGTGAAGGATGACAAGTACAGAGTGTCTTACTCATTAGTATCATGGATTGCAGTTGGAGGCATCTCATCCAGGTCCCTGTGTGACAGACTGAAGGATTTAAGAACAGTTAGAGCAGGACAGACATTTATCAACTAGCATAGACTGAGACAGATAGTGACTAAAAGAAGTACCTGTTGTGCTTTTTTTGTCTAAGCATGGCAGTGATGATGACAGCAGCTACACAAACACAGACTGCCAATAGGCTTACCACAGACGGTATGATCCAAATCCTACCTTTAAGAAAAAAGGGAAAAAATGTTGATATGATAAACAAGTTATTAAACAATTGAATGGGAATAGGCCTACATCTGAACATTAACTTACTGCGTTCACTATTATTAGTTTCAGATTCCTCATCAAAACCTAAAAAAAAGAAAAGATATGAGCTATAAAGTTTATATCAATCTATAAATCTGTATCTTTGGAAGTTTTTCTCACCATCAGACGGCTGTCTGATCTCAGGAATCATGGTAAACACCTCTATCTGAGGACCAGAGAGCACTCGCACTGCACATCCAACCTGTGTGCTGTTGTCATGGAGACGAGGCAGCACAGCTGTAGTGGTGACAGTGACTGTACCGTTGGTGTTGGTGACACTGGAAGAGTTGTGGTGAGGGACAGTCAGTGTAACTGTGGGAGCAGGTCGACCTGTGGCCGAGCAGGACACTACTGCCTCTTCAGGAGAGTTGGATTCTCCAACATGGAGAATGGCTTCATGCAGCTCTGCAAAGATCATATTAAAAAAAATATATCATATGAATGATCAGGTACATGTCTCTGACAACACAGTTAGGTTCTTACCATAGAGTTGGAGGCAGGTTGTAGCAGTGAGAGCACCTTCAGGGTAGGTGTTAAACAAACAGTGATAGCATCCTTCATCCTGCTCCGTCACCTTCCTGATGACTATGGAGCTGTTCTGCAGTCCAGCAGCTTTAAACTCCACTTTGTTTCTAAAGTCAGGATTCACCCATTTATCAAATTCGTTGCTGTAAGTAGCTAGATTCTTGTCCTCATCAGGTAAACGTTTCTGCCATGTGACTTGCAGAACATCTTTAGATTGCATCAGCTGACAGTTTAACTGAGCCTCTTCTCCCACTGCTGCCATCACAGTCTGCTGGGTTTCTATCAGAGAGGTTAGACCTGCAGGAAACACAACTCAAACATTAATAAGATACTCCACAGAATTCACTTCACTGGGCAAAACATGTTTAGAATGGGAATCTCATCAGAAATCTATCTGTATTGCACACAAATAGCCCGGATAGCTGTGTTTACATCACCTGGACCACTGCACGCACATTACACATTTGTGGAAAGAGATCACAAGACATCCTTCTGAACTGGACATCACTGAAGACCATGTAAGCATAAGCAATATATATATATATATATATATATATATATAATATATAATATATATGTATTGGTATTAATATTATGGCTACTGATAATCATTATATGGACACGACTGAATCTAACTGTCAATCCCTCATAAATCCCAATCAGGTCTGGGAGCAGTTTTGGAAGGGATCCAGCACACAATGGGCCAGACTACTCCATTATATAATAGCAATATGAAAACTTCGTAAAAACGTAGAAAAATCGTAGCCTACTGTAATTCAAATTCATAGCAGTAATTAGGCCTACGTAAGGCAACAACAATAATAGCCTACTGCTGACCATGGATGTATTAAGAGAACTGCTGACCCGTTCTGCAGAAAGAAAGTAGATCTCCTGCAGGAAATGACAGCTCATATTGTGGTTGTGATCTAATAGGCTGCGATGCTGCAAGTCCAATTCAGGGATGAAGTCTGATTTGTTAGGACATTTTTTATTTGCAAAATAAGATATAAAATATGACTTAACCAATGCAAAATCATTAACCGCCAAATAAAAGCGTTGCGCAACTATAAACAATACAAACACATAGCTCCATTTTGAGGCTATAGGCTACAAATAAATCACACAGTTCTAGTAGGGGAAACACACATGACTGTTTCTTTCTCACCTTCCTGAAAGACTCCAAACGCTCCCAACGCACTAAGGAAATATGTGACTGCACGGTGTGCCATCTTTGTTTCATACCAAGTTTACCGCCATCTGTTTAAAATCGAAAGTTGTAACACTGCACTTATGCTGCGCCCATTAAAGGGCGGGTCTTTCCTAGAACTGTAGTGGGTCCAGGTAATACCATGGTCCAGGTCTACTGCCCCCAGAGGGGAAGTGTATTATAGGACAATGTAAGACTTTCCACAGGGAAAAACATGCTGCCTTTTGAAGATGTTTTTGTAGAATTCATCTCAACCCTTAATCATTTCTATTTTATAATAGCCTATTTAATAGTTTAGTTGTGTTGTGTATTTTTGTTCTCAGGTATGGTTTATTAAGAGATCATTCTTTTTCAGGGATGCAATCCTAGTGTTTCTGTTTGGTTGATGTATTTGCTTCCTAAGAAGAGGATCAGTCCATCAACACAGATCTCAGCATTTAAAGAAAAGAATCAAAAATATCATATAAAGAGCATTAAGGAGGTTTAGTGATGTATCCTTATTTTTGATACAGTATTGTTTAATTCACAGTCGCCTACATTGTCTTTTCTAGCTATTATAATTCTTATTAAGAGGTGCAGGCTACTTATAGATAGTCTATAAAGGCTATATGCAACTGCTTTACACAATTGTATTTTCTTTTTCAAATATTTGTCCAATTCTGAATGTTTTATCGTCTTTCTATATTTCTTATGATTGTACTTTCTGTGTTGTTGTTCTGAATCGATGACATTGTAAATGAGGGTTACCCCTCAATAATCTCACGAGGATCAATAAAGGTTATAATAAAGTAATTTCCCCCTTTGGGCCCTCTATGGGTTAAACTGCAAAGGGCCCACTATGGATTTCAGGGGGGCTGCCCATGTGTGGGCTTCCCACTAAAAATCCACAGTGGGTCCCGATGGCGGATGTATGTGGGCTGCCCCTGCCCACACTGCCCACACTACCCACACTAAACCCAAAGGGGGCCCGCAGTGCCCTGTTTGCTGGGATATATCTATGGTACATACATATAGTGGATGACCTGTGGGCTGGTGGTTATTCTATCAATTTCTATCAGTGAGATGGATTTGGTGTTGCTCGCCCCCTGGTGGTGAAGTTAGAGCTCTTCAGTTTGGGTTGATTAAGTCTCCCATTTATGAAAGTTATTTTTAGCTACAGCAAACGTTTTTTCGAATAAAACTTCTTGAATTAATTAGCTAGGCTATAACACGTAACGTTGGGCTACTGTAAGATACTGAACAACTTGATATTATGGATGTTTACTATTTTTTTTTTTTAAAGTTTATCCATTTCAATATCTTATCATTATGGACATTAATTTATTACCCTTGATTTAAACTCTGAATATATTTAAGTAGCCTAGTTTTCATAAATAGTTGTTTACTTTTTTGAAATGTTCTTGACATGGTTGCTGTCCTGCAGTTTCCATGGATACCACAAACTTACTACGACGGACGGAGCTGTGTAGTTTAACAAAACGTAGCTAGGCTAAACTAATTCCATCAATTACGAAAAGTACTCTGTTAAACAGCTTGCGCAGGTGAGGAAATCGAGGAAAAAAAATACCTCAAGACCGACAATGTCTGGGAACTGGAATAGCGGACTACCATTTTTACCAGGATACGCTTTTTATGATGTTACGGTAAGAATGCTGGTTCTCCTACAGGCTCTAACGTTTTACGTTAGCTAGCTAGTCACTTTATTTATTCGCAAGCAAATTGCTGTTTTCTATCTGTAACGCAAATGCATTCCTCCAGTCCTTGTGTCGAATAACTGGATAGCAGTTTCGACAGTGCTATTCAGGCTTGACCGAGTTTCTAAAATTAAAATGTAATTACAATTAAAAAGTGTTTATTCTAGGGTTGTTGTTTTAAGGCCACCCCTCTCTTTAAGTGGTATGTTCCGTCTGCCCAGCGCAGTTCAAGAGCTCCTATTAGTCCAATTACGCCCAAAATGATTGTAACGGCTTTGTTTAGGACTGTTGTGTGCGTCCATTGAACTTAATTAGCCTACTTTAAGTCTCATATTAATACGGGTTTATGTATAATCATCTCGTTTTTAGTTAGTTCTTGCTCTTCTCCAATTAAGAGAAATATGGGGCTGCAGTGTTAGCTTATAGAGCCTATGCCTACTTGCATTCAATACGCCTCTGTTTTGTAATTTCTCATTGTAAACACACTATTAAGCCTGTAGTCACTGTATCTTGTGGGTTCAAGCTATATACATTTTATTGTTGATATCTGGCCTGGCACCATTGGGGTTTATATTGTGATTTACCAGAGCTAATGTATCTCCTCCTGAATGATCTGTCTCTGCAGAAGTCAGCCTTCCATCGTCCCCAGACACTGGACTACAAGAATGGCTATGCCCTGCCCCGTCGCCCCACTGTGGGCATTGGACAGGATCCTCTTTTCTCAGAGCAGTTAATCCTGCAGGAAATCAGTAAGCTGTCTTCTGAGACACCAGCCATTACTTATGGCTCCTTTGACCAGAGTGTAGTCGAAGACTTTATCCCAGCTCATGTGGCCCTTGACAAGAAGGTAGATTAAGGCGTAGAAGACCAGTATTTGAAGATTGTTGTTTCTGTTCAATTAACTATCTAATAAATTCCCTTTCTTTGTCTTTTCTTCACCACCCTCTTGTCTTGTAGGTGCTGCGCTTCTATGCATATTTTCAGGAAAATATCCTGTTTTCCCCTGAAGAGGAGTGCCGTGCACGCCCAGTGGTCATTTACTACTACCTTGAGGATGACAGCATGTGCATCATTGAGCCCGTGGTAGAGAATTCTGGGATGCCGCAGGGGAAACGGATCAAACGCCAGCGTCTGCCCAAGAATGAACGTGGAGAGCATTACCAGTGGAAAGACCTGAATATTGGCATGGACCTGGAGGTGTACGGGGTCAAGTACCGCATCACGCAGTGCGATGCTTTTACAAAGGTACAGCACTCAACCTGGCTGCATGAATGCTCTCGCAGTATTATTTTCTCTGTGTGTCTGACAAAAAAAAATATGGATATGTTGTTGTAAATATACTCTGCGTCTGTGTCTCTCATTCATCACATACAGGAATTCATGGAGAGTGAGGGCATTGTTCTGAACGACCCAGAGCCGATGCCTTGCGTCACTCGTGGCAAAAACCCTCGGCCTTCCTACACAACACCGTCTGAATTTGACAACAAGCAGCAGTTTCTCACCATGGATCGTAAGGTAAAGGGAATCCCTTCCATTCAAAAACTCACTGGATCATCGTTACAAACCCTAATCGGCAGCTATTAACAAAGAAGCAGGAGTACAATAACTCTCCTAATCTCCTATTCAAGGTTTTTAGAAAAGAAAAAATGATCTGCTTTTTGTTTGTTTTTATACCTGCCATAATATTATATTGGCTTTTGCAGATATCAGTATAGGTCACCTAGTCTAACTAAAACCTTATTGAATTTTTGGTGAAGCTCCTGTGTTTTCAATTTAATGTTGAGCCTATGTCAACAGTTACAAGTGAAGCCAATTTCATAGATTAATTGACACTAATATGGAACCTAAAACAAAGTGTTGTTCCAAACCACTGAGATTAAATAAGTGACCCTGCATAGTTAAAGGTGCAGTAGGTAAGCCTTATAAAACTAACTTTCTGTCATATTTGCTGAAACTGACCCTATGTTCCAGTAGAACTACATGAAGCAGGTCATTTAAAAATAATCTGGCTCCTCTGGCACCACCTACAGCCTGTAGTGTGATTTGCAAAAATCCACAGCTCCCTGTTCAGACACACCAATCAGGGCAGGGGGGGGGGTGTGTCTAACTGCGTGTCCATCACTGCTCATGCACACGCATTCATTCTCCCTTGTGGGGGGGGGGAGGGGCTTAGGCGACCATTTTGGGCTTTAGCGGAAATGGGGGGAGGGACTGAGAAGTTGTCGATGTTCACATTTTTTGGCTAAGTCCTGGATCTTCACAATCCTACCTACGGTACCTTTAATTAGGTGTTTTTTAATTTGAGATTTGCATTTGGCATACCCATTCTAGTTTCACGCCTCTTTTAACCTCTTCTTGGTCAGGTGCTGCGTTTCTTTGCCCTGTGGGACGACGCTGACTCTCTGTTCGGGGAGACCCGGCCTGTCACCATCCAGTATTACCTGGTGGACGACACGGTGGAGATCAGAGAGATCCACAAACCCAACAGTGGCCGCGACCCCTTCCCTGTCCTGATGCGCAGACAGAAGCTGCCCAAGAAAATCAAGCCAGAGTCGGGTGAGATGCAACGCTGTGTCACTTTTAGCTGCGTCTATAACTACATTAGATCTGATGAAGTGCTTTGGTCGGGTGTCTCTTTGTGTCCAGTCATGTACAGTCAAACGTGAATGCCTTTAGAAAGTGTCTCCAATTTTACATCATAACATCAACAACACAATTTATATAATTTGACACTGTAATTGGAGTAGTGTTTATAATGTTTTTGTCAATCTGAATTGTTTTAGACAACATGACATAGATTTAAAGACAAAATCCTCTTATTCCTATCCAGAGACCTTTCCCCGCTGTGTGCTGGAGGTTTCAACAGCAGAAGTAGATGAGTACTACTCCCCCAAAGACTTCCAGGCTGGTCAGAGGATTACCCTGCTGGGCCGCCACTTCCTGCTGTACGACTGTGATGGCTTCACTAAAGAGTATTACCAAAAGAACCACCCTGACATGAAGATGAATCCCTCAGAGCTACCAAAAAACACTGACCTGCTTCGGGAGAAGAAGGTGAGAAACTGATACTGATCTCTTTTGTTGTCCTTTACAAAACTATAGCATCAGTATTGCCTGAGGGTATGTGACTTAATGTTGTTATAGATAAAAATAAATTTAAAAAATCTCATTCGTTACCCTCTCCTGTCCATGTTTACAGGAGGTTCCTCCCTATAATGGTTTTGGTTCACTTGAAGACTCTCTCCAGAATTGTTTCTCTTTAATTCCTGAGCCCCCCAAAAAGAATGTGCTAAAGATGTTGGAAAACGACCACAAAGTGTTGCGCTACAGTGCCAGGCTGGTGAGTCCAACATGCATGAGAACGTGTCTGTGCTGCGTCTTTGACCAAACCTTGTGAATAACTAGTAGTTTGCTATATGTACATAGTTACAAGTTAGCCAACTGCATTCAACCAAAATCCAGAGCCGTTAACAACAAACCAGATCATTTCTCTCCGTACTTCAGCTGCCCTGTGTTACTGACATTTCAGGACTCCCAGAATCCCGAAGATGAGGGCCGACGTTTCATACTGTCCTACTTCCTGTCCAACGACATGATCAGTATTTATGAAAAGTCCAGTCGCAACTCTGGTATCATTGGTGGCCAGTTCCTTGAAAAGACGCGCATTCCCAAGCCTGGCTCTACACTGGACAACCCTGAGTTCTACTCACCTGCAGACTTTGCTATTGGAGCCACTGTGGAGGGTAACATTCTCAGTTAAACAGCCTGTATTTATTTGTTCTGTTATTATGTCTTAGTTTTCAAAAGGACTATTTTTATTCAGAAATTACATATTTTCTCCATGGAAAAATCAGCAGTGTATAACTCACGTTGTTACTGTATACATGTCCTACTTGATACATTAAGCTGAATCCAGAATGGTAATTAATTCCAATAGGTGTTCAATAGATAACATAACCTAAAATCTCAGCTCACGGCATCTTTCTCCTCTCTCTCGTCTGTTTTTGCAGTTTTCAGCCGCCGCTTTGTGTTGACCGATGCTGACCACTATGTGCTGATGTACCTGGAGTCCAACGCAAGCCAGATTCCGTGTCAGACACTGGATTCTTTGCGACAGAAGCTGGGTGTAGGGACGACCAATAATCAATCAGCTGACCAAAATGGTAAAAAAATCGAATCAGCCTTTTAGCAAGTTCTCTAGAATGGTCTCTCAGTTGTAATGGTTTTCCAGTAGATGTCACGTTTTACATTTTTTGACTTATACAACAATTTATGCCTTCTTTTTTAAATTCTTTATCAGGTGGTGATGTAGGAGAGCCATCTTCATGATGTCGGGGGAAGGCTGGATTGCCTCAAGACTTGTTCACTCCCCCGATAAATTAGACCACAAATCAAATCAAAGCCTGTGCAGAACGTTTCTTGACATAAACGAACACTGGACCTGCTGCAGAAAGAGACTACAAAACAATTCCAACTGTTTAACTAAAAATTAATTAATTCACAATCTTGACAGTAACGGTTGCCCCGGACAACAAGGGGGACCACAGTTTAGTTTGGTCTGGTTGCCCACGTTTGCACCCTCCAGTTCTGTGATCAAAGAAATCTGCTATTTCTGAGTGCTGGTACCACATGTCATCATACATAACAGCACTACAATTAAAAGTGAAGTAAATAACTCCAATAAGGTACAAAATCAAAATAGATTGACTAGTACAACTACTGTTTATTCACATATACACCTTTATATAATTAGTATAGTGAAATGATTTTAAAATGTCACAGTGTAATTGAATGATATTACTTAAGTCCTTTCTGACAGGTTGGAGCAGTGTAAAGAGGAAGATACAAAGTTTTTTGTACTCTCTCATTTTCAAATATGTAAATTTTCCAGACAATTAAAGGGCCCTATAACCATCCAGAGACATACATCACTGGACAAACAAAAACCTCACTTCCATATATGAATGAAATAAATATCAATGAATGTCGTCCGATTCTATTGTTGTGAGGAGTCTTATTTTTTTGAATCCAGTGCAACACAGAGTAAACATAAGTGAAATCACTTTTCACATTAAAACATCATGGTTTCATCGACCAAACAAAAACAAATGAATACATGGAATGACTCAATGAATACATTAATAAAAACACATCAGCTTAAAGATTAATTATTACAAATTTGCCTTTATCTTTATCACAAATACAACCACACAGTATATTTGCACTGAGAAATAAATAACATTAGTACACAATGAACGTTAAAGTGCAAAATGACCAAGATACGTATATATTATGTCTATTTAATATATTATCTAATTTAAATGCTATATACATATTGATATACATATACTAATTTTAGCATACAATAATTTTGATTGCTTCACCTGTAAACTTTATAATTTCATCAAATAAATAAATTTGCTATGCAAAAAATGTATGTAGGCTCTTTTTTTCCCCACAATGCACACTAGATGACGCCAGAGGACATTTCCTTGTTTTCACCAAAACACATCAGTTGGTTATGCTGTGATGTGCCTGTTGGATTACTTTAAAGCTCTTCAACGTTTTTTAAGCCAAGGACCACTTAACTAAAAGAGAGACGGAGCTGGGACCCCCTACTACATATATTAGTAGACAATTAAGTTGCGTATTAAACTGGGCCTACCTTGTATATGTATAGGGCGGCCTAAAGCCTTTACCTTTTTAGTGAATAGAATACTAAGCTATTAATTGTTGGCATGATTTTATGAATCATGTTTTAATGTTGAACATACATGTAGCACAGTGAAACCTTTAGGATGAACTGTATCTGTGGATGGCTACCTTAGTGACTACCTTACCTACAGGCCAGTAAGCATATCAATAATGGGTTGTTTTTTCCCACTAATAAACTGATTTATATTTGCTAATATGTTGGATTCATGTTAAGGACGTTTTAATTTTTGAAAAAAAACGTAGCAATAATTTGGTGGCCCCTCCCTGCAGTAACTCTGAGGACCCTGAGCCCCCTGTTGAAGATCAACCTTGACTGTACTATTGCACTAAGTTGCAGTCACTGTAACCCTGATAAGAGGTTGAAAGTTGTGCATAAAATAAATTAAGCTCAAATGTAGACTCCTTGTCTGCTCACTAACTTTTTACCTCACAGTCACTGGTCACTATTCAGAACATTTTTACATTCTACAGAGTCAGAACAGCTGCTTTGCTGGTAGCTCCATAAACAATGTTAAAGTGCTAAGTTTTGAAATTCAAGGTGAAATGGTAGTTTTGAAAACTATCTGTGGAAAATGGATCTTGCATAGCAGCTTGTAAAATGCAAATGTTTTTTCATGCTTGCATGCTTAAATGACAGCTGTGTGAAAGTCCAAATGCTGATTAAACGCTTTCATCTCTTCTGCTACCCTTTAACCTGCCAGGAAAAGAGAAACGTTAATTATACATTGCCCATGAGGTGAATTATACTACATTTACAAATACATTGTCTTGCATTGTGTCAAATACCTCACCTTTTTCGCTTCACTGCAGCAGCAACAGTAATTGCAAAAATAAACACTACAGCAGTGATTACAAGTGCGATCCCTGATGAAGATAGTCCTTTCCCTGGAAACAAACAGCATAGGGTTAGTCTAAACAGTACTAAGGTAAACTACATTTAACTAGAAGAGGAAGGTGGGGGGGATTTTCAGGGTAACATTTGTACTTTTTACTGCTGAGAATTGACTTCCCTTGTCTGTCAGATGACCTCCCCATGGGAGAGCCAATGTCATGAGTCATTACTGGGACAGGTTGTTGAACGTGAAAGCTTAGGAAGTGAAACTAAAATGTTGGTAATTCAATGAGTCGCTGCACAGCTGACTCTGTCACACTGCAACTTCAACGTCATTGATATCATCGTAGAGATCAAAAGACAACACAAGGAAATCCACATTAAGTGGGGCACTGAATAATAAGCACATGGAATACATACACGATCACATCATTCAAAGTCCTCCAGTCACAATTAAGGTGGCAGTTTTTTTTTTCCATTATAAATCTATATAAACTATTAACAATCACAAATAAAATCTGACAAGTACAATTACAACCTACAAATCTAAACCAGTACAATCAATGATAAAACTAAAATGGAACCCTAATGCCCTGTATACACACACAGAGAAATACTACAGAAATAAAAATCCAACCAGTTAGCACTTAGACTGAGTTCATTCACACGGTGCATTTGATGCACTTCCCAGACTTCCTCATGGATTATTGAGTTCCTGGTTCAGCGAATTGGACACGGAAGTGTTACAGAACTAGGACACAACTAGGCATATCATAATAATGATGTCACAACAATATATTATGATCCTGATACGTCACACTGTGACGACAGGATGTGGTAAATGTTTGACTTTATCTTCCAGTCATTCAGAATGATTAAGCAAACTGCTGAGAATTTTTCTGTAAGCTTTCCTTCCAGTACACTACAACAGGATTTATTTTCTTGGCACGTCTTCCTTTGACACACTAATTTCCTCTCTCTTTCCATCTGGCTGCATTCATGTTCCAGGAATGCTTGTTACTAACTTATCTCCAGGGAGCTTATTCCCGGAGTCCTTATGTTTTCTTACCTCGCAGTTTTCCATGAATTGGGGTGGCAGCTAAATCATGGTTGCAGGTGCCGTGATCTTGCTCGATACCCTGCTATTATTATTATTATTAATCCTATTTCTCTATATCTATATATCTGTATCAGTGTCTGCGTCCAAACAGCGACAGATGGCGCCCTGGGTCTGTCTGAGGTTTCTCCCTAAAAGGAAGTTTTTCCTCGCCACTGTCACACCAATCTATAAATTCTATAAATCTATAAATTATAGAGTGTGGTCTAGACCTACTCTATCTGTAAAGTGTCTTGAGATAACTCTTATGATTTGATACTATAAATAAAAGAAAATGTCACTTTCTAAGAGCAACACACCACATTGCTATATAAAAGGTAATACAAAATATAATATATATATATATATATATATATATATATATATATATATAAAAGGCTATACAAAATGATTGATATGCCTACCTTCTTCCTTCTTCTTGTTGTTGTTCTTCTTCTGTAAAGAAAAGGGAATCCTCTCCCGCCTCTGTCCCGTCACTCCAGTGTTCAGCAGACAATCCACATTTCCTTCCCAGTTTGAGGGCACTTGCAGAGTGATGTTGCTGCTGCTGGTAAACGTGTGGTCACTGTTTGTTACTGTAGCAGTCTGTGGTTGGTCCGCCGGGGTGGCACTAGGTGAGAAGTCCCACTGAATGGTTGGAGCTGGTTTACCTGTAGCAGAGCAGCTGAACACAACCTTCACGTATTCTTCGTCCTGTTCACTGCTGGGAGCTTGCACTTCTGTTTTAAACCTGGATATCCCTACCATAGAGAATCAAAACTGGTCATTTTGAGAGCTAACAAAGATGATTTGATCACTTGAACACTTTAGTTACACTTTACAGAATAAGGACAAGTTCGAAAATGAACGGAACTCTTCAGAAAAAAAAAAAAAAAAAAAGTCTCATTTTTGGGCTTCAACCAGCAAAAACAATGCTGGTATTACTTAATTTGTTTTTCATTTTCCTGTATTCCCAGAATTGCAATTTAGTTTCAGGACTTTTTCCACAGAATTTGCTGCAATTTACCTTGCACCGTGAGGCAAGTCTGCTTTCTTTTGGACCCATCGGGATACACGTTGAAAGAGCAAATATAACAGCTTTCATCCCCCCATGTAACACTGGCCAGAGTAATTGATGTCGAGTTGAGAGACGCCTCTGTGAAAATCACTTTCCCTCTGTAAGGATCATTTACTTGCTGTCCAAACCGCTTGCTGTAGGATGCCAAATTCTCAATGGACTCGTCTTTGAAAAGCCTCTGCCATGTAACCTGGAGCACACCTGTTGGGAATAGTAAACGTCCAATCAATACATTTACTCAAGTGCTGAAGTACAACATTTGAGATACTTGTACTTTACTTGAATATTCTGCTACATTTCAAAAGGGGAAATACTGCACTTTTTACTACACAATTATTTGAAAGCTTTAGTTTACAAATTAAGATGACGACTTGTTATATGTATATTTAGCTACATCTTAATATATACAAGCACATCTGAAATGATTAGTCAATTAAATCAATTGGAAGATAATTAATTGGCCAATTTTTTAAAGTGTGTGTGTGTGTATATATATATATATATATATATATATATATATATATATATATATATATATATATATAAATATGTAATAAGGGGGCATTTTCCTGCCTTGAATAATTTACTTTTATTACTTTAAGTAGGCTACATTTTTCTGATTATACTCATATAGCCTATTTTTATTTAAGTAACATTTTCATTGCAGAACTTGTGTGTGGTATTAGTACTAAAGATTCAGAATACTTCACCCTCCACTACTGGTCACATCTTTACTATAAAACTGGCAGTTAAAAAAATTATATAAAATAAAAAAAAACCTTTTGTACCTGTAGGGTTGGCTACTGCACACCTGTAATGCGCATTGCTGCCGTAGTCAGCTGTTGTATTTCCATAACCAGTAATCTGTGACGTGCAGGCTGAAAATAAACACAGCTGAGTTTCAGACCTATAGTAAAATATCCATTTGTTGTGATGTTTAGTATAAAAATAACTTGTTGAATACACTTTGACTATGCATACATTACAGAATATAGATATAGATTCAATGTATGGGCAGATGATAATATCCGACTACAAAAAAAGGCTGGATTCTATTTTGTAAAAAAAAAAAAAACTACTACAGTGAATATGGAAGTGCTCGCCCTCTCCTGTCAGTGTCACTTACCTTTAAATAGCAAACCAGCCAGTATCAGGAGAGGCAACATCTTCATCTGCTGTTGTACAGAGAATACTTTCAGTTTAGCCTCTGAGCAGGCTTTTATAGGGGCTGTCCTTAAAATGAAACAGAAAGATAGAAGGCAGGGGCTTTAATCTGGGAATTAGGGGAAAAAAAAAAAAACATCTACTTACAGTACATAAGGTTGAGGTTAAATTCTATACTGTTAGGTTTAGCATTAGCTTTTAACTGGACCCACAATGCAGACTGCCAGACACGTGAACAGGAGGAAGTTGAAAAAAAAAAAAAGATTTAATGACCAAAAAGTGCAGGTGATTCAACAGGTCAGGTGAGTATGGCTGGTCAGTGTGGCACAGAAGGGAAAAAAAGCAGGTTTAGGCAGGTTTTTCCAAAAATATGAGACTGAGCACAAGAAAATACTTTGTGACTCAAGACCAAGTTGTTGCCACAGTAGGTTTCACAACAAACTGGCAAAGGCTGGAGGGAAAGGAACGGGCCACAGGTGTATGGAGCAGCAGGTGTGTGTTGGAGTCGATGAGCAGAATGTAGGACAGACACACACACACACACACACACACACACACACACACACACACTGACAGACAGGAGGAAAACAAACATACAACAGGACGGGAGAGGGAAAAACACATGAGAACAAGAGGAAATAGACAAAGTACTGCAGATCCTAACATTTGAATGGTATAAAAAAATGGACTACATTTATTATGCTGGACTAACAAGGTAAAACACATTGAATATTCATAAGATAGCTAATATTTTATTAATAAAATCAATAACACTTCAGGTTATATGTGTAATTAAAGGGTGAGGTTAAATTAAATAAGTCAGTTGGACTCATTTCAACCTCATTTTGAAACTCACATCACTTATCTCTCATTGCTAACACCACTACTGTAGTCCAGTAAATTGTGTACTTACTGTACAACTGTACAACAACTCCAGTAATCCCAAGTGGTCAAAAAAATCCCAGAGCAGAAGCAGAAGTTCTCCCCTGCTGAGCGTGTGCAAACTGTGGCCTGTGGTGTTAACACCATTTCCTTTTGAAGTATGTAATCATATTCAAATTCTCAATTCAAATAGTACGTGTGAAAACAAACATGTGATGCTTGACATCTGTTGCTCCAGCGGACTCGAACTGATTCTGGAAAGCCTACCATCGAGGGGGAAAACAGTAGTTACTGTACTTCTGTGTAACAAGATGACAATACTTATAGAAACAAGTCTCTAATATAGGGAAAGTACTATACTATATCATTCATTCAAATTCATGGCAGGTCTTGAAAGTGTTAATATCCCATAATCGCTCTATTACCATTTCCACTGCTAAATCAACCACTTTGCCCGTCCTCAGTTATACCACATTGGGTTAAAGGTACTCCTTACGGCCTATAATTGTAAATGTTCCGCATGTGAAAAACAAGTTTTTCGCCCAGCATATTTTAGTGTGGGATTACTACCAAACAATGGTGTTGTATGTATAGTGTGGATTCAGTTCTTTGTCAACATGTTTCACTTCATTTTTTTTTAAATGACAGAAGAATCTTATTCCATATAATTTTATGATGTCATGTTCAGTCATCCTCATGAATTGCTAACACATTTCTGACAATGCCCACACGCCTAGACAAGGAATCTTTTGTAATACTGAAACTCTTGTTTTATCTTCAGGAAATCCGTCAAAGGTCCATTGTTGCTGGAATGGGCTGTAACTTTATATTTAGGTTAGAAGTGGGATGCATTGCAGCACATTACAACAAGAAAGAGAGTGGGCTATCATGCTTAAAGAGGCCTCAAACGTGCTGTATACTAGCCGCAGCTGACCTGTCGAGCGCCAGTGTGACGTCATGGGAGCGCAGTAAACATTTATACCAAGGGGGTAAGCTTCTCCTCGGAACGCGTAGCTCCTATGGCGCCATTTTGATGCTAACAAGCCATCACCTCCTGTTAGCATTCCATTGACTGCCATTCATTTTGGCGGCACTTTGACAGCGAATAACTTTAATCTGAAGCGTTTAAAGACTCTGTTTGTCCATTGTTTATTTCTAAAGAAACATGACAATGTATAAAAGTCTCCATTACCTTGTACCTCACGTTATGGCTCTGTAGCAGACGTTTTTGTAAAAATAGGCTAACGATTGTGTCATAACCACGGGACTTACTGTCGCACAGTAGAGGAATTACCGTATAGTACAGGAGAAGCTCGCAGGCAATGTCGACTCACATTAGTTGTTTAAGTTACTAATGTTAACTAGCATTTTAGTTAGCAATAATTAGCCTGTGCCTATGTTATCTCCTTACACATACCTACGCTCTCCGTCTCTGCAAGATTGGGAATGATTGAGATTTCTCTTGGCACAGCTACCAGAAGACTTCCAACTTTTAGACAGGTTGTTCACGGCACATTTACGTCGTCTCTCTCAGTTGGAGGCTGCGCAGTAACGCTCAGCTATCACCGGAAAAGTGCTTCTAATATCCTTCACTGGTATCCAGAGCAATGGGATCTGTTGGTCCAGTTTATATATGTCAATGGTTTATACTCCCGCGTGGTGGTCGCGACACTAGTTGCAGTCTTCTCCTGAACAGAGGTGGCGCTAATGAGGAAAGGCTACCGACCTTGCTATTTCTACAGACTAGAAGAAGAGGAAAAAGGTAAACAACAGCAGAACTGGCAGCAGCATTGCCGTCAATGCTTTGATTTGATTCAATGACCTACTTCATCTGATCAAGCCTTTCATTCACCATAAAAGAACTCATCTTAACCCAGTAAGTTTACAAGAGAGACTTCCAGTCACTCTGAGAGTCCTGGCATCCGGTTACCCTTGAGCTCATTCAGGCTTCCTGTGTGTAAACTTTGGATGTTGTACTCATCAGTTTTTTTCGCAATATACAATCTTGTTTACAAGAAAGCACGGAGGGGAAGTCACTGCATAATTCATTTGAAGTGTGTATATATTCCTGGAAATAACCTAATTGCTCTGTGTATGTCACAGTGTGAACCCACAGCCTGGGTAGGAAATAAAAAAATGACTTAAATTGATTAATGTGCAATACTTTAAACAATGAACTGTCCAATGACATGGTGTGTTATCATGGACTATATTACATAATTCATTATGTGATTCAGCAATTGCAATCGAAATATTCCTGTGTAGCAAACAATTGTACTTTGGAAATGTAAAACACAGGCCTACATAGATTCCAAATTATTAATGACATCTGGGAAGTACCTGCGCTACCTGGCTGCTGACACCTGTAATTTGAAACGAGGATGCGACGCCAAAGCATAGCCAGTAGCTTGTGGTGTACCAACATTACCATGTGCCAATATTAAAGCCCCAGCCTTATGATCTAGATTTGACCAGAATTGTTATTATTATTTTGGTCACAAGTTCCACTTCTCTGATTTTGAAACTTATCTCTGTGCAGCAGTTGTAGATAGATAGTCACACTCTGCCAGCCAGTCGCAAAATAACTTCAGCTTTCTTGGTAGTCTTAAAAGTTACATTTTCCTCATTAGTCATAACCAGTCGGGGGGGGGCATTTGTCATCCGTCCAGGGTGCATTTTATCAGAATACAGCATAGAAAATATGTTTAGAAATATAGGAAATATTGGATAGGATAAAACAACAGAATGTAATTCTACTAAATAAAACGTCACATTCATTATTAGTTTCACTTGTTTTCATTTTAAACAAACTGTATATCCAAATACAATACACATGTTGCTCAATCTGCCACTTTTTAAAAAACAATTCCAGTGCTGGTTCCATGGTATCATACTGCATATCACCCAATCAAAGATCAGAATCTCAGCAGATGACCCGGCATTACATGTACCTTCAATGTTTCCTGGTTTGATAGGCGTCTGAATGCCTAAGTAGTGCAGTCACGGTTTATCTAGTTCCTCGAAGCTTATCAACAGCCAAGATGTTCCCTCGATTGAGAAACTTTTCACGAGTCATATCCCTTGACTAAGCAAAGAAAATGATTTCAGTGTGAGTCTACACAAGACTACAGAGTCATGCGGTGGGCCCCCTCCCAATAACTAGCAATAAAACAGCCTTCCATAGCAAGCTATAGCAAGCTATATTTACCTTTGTCTAAGTCACTTGTGAGCTATCTACCAAGAAGTAAGCAAGTATTTGTATAGCACCTTTCAAGAGCAGAGCGTCACAAAGTGAGTCACAAAATAAATAAAGCAACTACGATTAAAACACCATAAAATAAGTGAAATAGAAAAAAAATATACAAAAATCTAAGCAGATGGGTGAGCTGTGTTTTAAGTGTCCAGTGTTAGTCAGTCCAGCTTTTAGTCAGTTACTTAAAACTGACACATTTTGAGGCTAAAATTAAAGTATTGTTGAATATCATCAGCGTAGCAATGAAAGGAGATACCTTTAAAGTGTCTTATTCTACTTCGTTTAAGAATGCTTGATTCTGATTGGCTGGGAGGAGGGCATTAACCCGGCAGGTTGCCCGCTGACTGAGCACAGCGTCATCAAATAGTAGATCAATACTCCGCTTGTATTTTTTTTCTATCACAGAAATTTCAAACATGAGGTTGTAAAAATAAACCTTGTTTAAAAAAGTGTCGGAAATCTATCGGAGGGTCAGTCGATACATAGTTTCGCAAGCGAGATAGAATGTAGCAACTACGTTATTAAACTAACGTTAGTAATCAGATAGAGCCTTGTGTGGTTACTATAGAAACTAATTAACGTTAGCTACAGCTGAGCTAACGTTATTCACCGTAGTTCTAAAGGGGACTACTTTTTGAGGGAGATGAACTCAAACAGAGTATACATTTAATAAGCATGCAATACGAATAAGAAAAAGCATAATTATTAAAGTATTTGAATTGTTTTATTATGTTGGCAAGCAAGAAGTAGAATAAACGGGATAATCACCTCAAGGCAGGGCAATAAACAGTTTGATATGCCCGGCTTGTGGAAGGTTACCGCCCTTACAGAGGAAGCCTGTATAAGGCAAATGGAATTAGAAGGGTGTAACCTTGAGGAACACCACAAAGTAGATTTTCAGGTGAGAAGGCGAGGTTGCCTACAGCAACTGAGAAACTCCTGTCAGCCAGCGAATAACATACTAGCATGTTGCCAAATCCTGCATCATGCAGTGGTTAACAGAGCTTTCTGGTGCATTGCAAAAATACTGTACAGACAAAAACATTGATAAAAGATTATAGATGATTAAGTGATCTTTTAAATGTAGCCTACTGTATTCCTTCTGAGCAGCAGCGGTTATAGAAGAATTCAGATCAAGTAAAAGTAGCAGGCCCACACTGTAGAACCACTTAGTTACAAGTAAAATTCTTGGATTCAAATGTTTACTTAAGAAGTACAGAAGTAATAGGAACAAAATGTACTTCAAATATCAAAAGTAGGCAGCAGGCTGCCCTCTGGACCTGTCAGCGTTATGTGGCAGTATCATACATCATATTATTTGAATATTATTACTGATAACATGTAAGCAGGGGAATTCCTATACTGTAGGGTTGTATAATCCTTGACACAGTTTAACTTAAAAACTCATGTTTGTGTTAAATGTGTTAAGCCTTAGTCTGCAAAGTAAGCAGTAACTAAAGCTGTCAGATAAATGTAATGGAGCAAAAAGTACAATAGAAAATGTTGCAATAGAAGTATAAAGTAGCATAAAGTGAGTACAAGCACATAAATGTACTTAAGTACTGTACTTGATTAAATGTACTCAGTTACTTTCTTCCATCTTTCTGAGTGATAATTATACGCAGTTCAAACTACAAAAATATGTTTTTAAATCTGCAGCATTTGGTTTATCAGACATGTACAGTAAATTACAAAGTGAAAGTCTTTTTTGCTGATTGAGTCCTTGATGTAGAAATCAACCTCCGTGCCTGAGAAAATGCTAAATTCACTTAATTTAAGCTGAGGCATTATTGCTCTGTCTTCTTCAGTTCATTTCACATAAAGCCTCACTCATAGATGCTGAATTTGCTTTTCCAATCAGAAAACAGCTGATTCATTTCCCTGAATCTCCCTTAATAGTGCTGAGAACATCTGTTCTCTTGAACTTTAATAAAACTGCTAACTGGCCTGTCTCAAACTGTGATTCGTGCCAACAACAAAAGAACAAATGCAGAAAATGTGAACCAGATATATTTGTAAACTTCCTCGTACTTCCTCTGTAAAAAAGAAAGGAGGAAAACTGACAGGGGAACACCAGAGAAAGAAACAATAACAAAGGAGTTACGTGTTTGAATGGAAAGGACAAAACATCCTCCTCATTCTTTGTAACAAAAGGAATCAAGGTGATGCTGTGGGTTTGTATCATTGACTGTATAATATTAATGGACAAAACATCCGGTTCGGCGAAGTGCTGCAAATGCGGAAGTGCCTTAAAGTGCCATATTATGAAAAAAACACTTTTTCTGGGATTTGGGGTGTTATGTTGTGTCTCTGGTGCTTCCACACACATACAAACTTTGAAAAAAATCCATCCATGCTGTTTAGAGTGAGATACGGTTTCTGAATGTGTCCTGCCTTCAGTCTCTGGGTGAGCTGTTCAAAATCGGCACGGCTTGTGACGCCACAAGCCTGAAACGAGCAGGCTAACCGCAACCATTAGCTCATAGCGTTAGCATGCTAACGCTAGCATGCTACCTCGTTCTCAATAGCAAAGCACTGCTACAACACACACAAGTTCACCATAATCTACAAAAGAACTACTTACATATGCGCCCTCATTTAGAAGTCTCCCAGCTAATCCTGCCTTGTAACTGACCGAAGTTGTAGAAACAGCCTTTCTTTTACTGTCTATGGAGCTAGCTAGCTGACATGATCTACATCTGAGCTACTGGGCATGTGCAGTGCAATCAAAGATAGTACAGAAGAAGAAAAGAGGTCTCACTCTGTAGCTAAAACAGAGACCAGCTGAAAAGAGGATCTGCAGCAGTGAGAGAGAGCGGTGCCGTACAACACAAATATGGTGTTTTTTGAAAATTAAACCATGTAAACCTATTCTGGTACAACCTTAAAATACAATTATGAACCTGAAAATGAGCATAATATGGCTGCTTTAAACCTGCATTCTATCTGAATTCCAGCAGGGGGCGACACATGCTGTTGCAAAAGGAGAACGGTTTCTGTAGAAGTCTATGAGAAAGCCACTTCTCACTTAATTTATTATCTCAGTAAACATCTTCATAATGAGTTTATGGGCTCAATCGCTAGTTTCAAGTCTTCTGCAACACAGAATGATGTTCATTTTTTGAATTATGGTCTCGATTTTAAAATCAGCGATAAAGCAAGGGGTGTTTTAGGGCGTGGCTATGATGTGATTACCATAGACAGTATATAAGAGTGGACCAACAGATCCCGTTGCTCTGGACGGAGACCAGTGAAGGCCTTTAGAAGCACTTTTCCGGTGATGGCTGAGCGTTACTGCGCAGCCTCCAACTGAGAGAAACGACGTAAATGTGACATGAGCAACGTGTCTGAAAGTTGTAAGTCTTCTGGTAGCTGTGCCAAGAGAAATCTCAATAATTCCGAATCTAGCAGAGACGGAGAGCGTAGGTATATGTAAGGAGATAACATAGGCACAGGCTAATTATTGCTAACTAAAATGCTAGTTAACATTAGTAATTGCACTTAAACAGCTAATGTGAGACGAAATTGCCTGCGCGCTTCTCCTGTACTAATAATAGTAATTAAATTCCTCTACTATGCGACAGTAAGTCGCGTGGTTATGACACAATCGTTAGCCTATTTTTATAAAAACGTCTGCTACGGAGCCATAACGTGAAGTACAAGGTAATGGAGCCTTTTATATATTGTTGTGTTTCTTTAGAAATAAACAATGGATAAATAGAGTCTTTAAACGCTTCAGACGTAAAGTTAGTCGCTGTCAAAGTGGCACCAAAATGAATGGCAGTCAATGGAATGCTAACGGGGGGTGATCGCTTTGTAGCATTAAAATGGCGCCATAGGAGGTTCGCGGTCCGAGGAGAGGCTTACCCCCTTGGTGATTACCAGTGAAAGTGTGTAACGTAACGTAGAGTGTAAGGGCTCCTCCCTCTCATCTAAAATCGTCACATCCGCAACCAGGACGGCTGCGCCCGTAACGGCAAACTCAACGACTCATAGCAGATCTCCACAAACCAATGGGTGACGTCACACATGCTCTGTCCATTAATATTATACAGTCTATGGTTTGTATTGATTAAAACAAGTGATTGAATATAGTTAATAAGGTCGATCTTTGATTTATGAAACACGTTTACAGACACGATTTCCTATGATTTAAAGAATATCTTAACAATGGCATAAATAACAGATGGTAACGGTCAGAATGCTTGATATCATTTATTTATTTCATAAATCAGCTGTGTTGAGTTTTTTAAAAGCGAAGCTTTTCGATTTCACTATAAGAATTACTTTACCATAACAATCATAAACATCTTGCCTGAATTGGCAGAAGATATTGTTATTGACAATGGTTTACAATAAAAGCATCACTCCCCTGCTACAATAATAAAGCTTTATTGCAGACACAGGTCCATATCATACATCATACAGTATAAAAAGTATAAAAAAGGAGATACAAGAATACATAAAAATTGCATATTAGCCTATAGGATATACAGGCTATTACACCAATGCTGTCTTAACCTAGAAGTGTATTTATAGCAGCTTTTCAGAGGGCTGACTAGGGCTTCCATTATGTGGTTCTCTGACTTGTCCATCAGTTGTCTTAAAAGTGCCTCACAGGTTGGCACAAACAAATGACTGGCACTATGCCACCTAGGGACACAAAGCAGCAACCTCATTGCATCATTGTATGCTACCTTGAGCCTCTGCATACTCTTTTTCTTATAATTAGACCACAATTGAGCAGTATATAACGGTGTGATGTAGGTTCTAAACAGAGAGCACTTCACAGAGTCAGAGCACATAGAAAACTTCCTTATAAGCATGTTAGCTTGAGAATAAATGTTACATCGCTGTCGATATAGGTCGTTGTCATCCGTCCAGTCATCGGATATGACATGTCCTAGGTATTTAATTTCCTCACACACAGCAAGAGGACTATCTGACAAATAAAAGGTCGGAAAAGTTAAATTTCCTGTCCTCAGCGCTTCTAACTATCGTTATGTGGCTTTTCTTAGCGTTATACTTTATGTCATGATCAAGGCCATACTGAGAGCACACCTTCAGCATCTGCTGCAGCCCAGCACTATATGGACAGAGCAGGACCAGGTCGTCTGCATACATAAGATGATTAACAATAGTGTTGCCCACAAGACAGACAGTTTTTAACCTATTTAACTGATTTGATAATTCATCCATATAAACATTAAATAAAATAGGAGACAAAATTCCTCCTTGCCGCACTCCATTACTAACAGAATGGAGCAGATACAACATTGTCCCATTTAACCTGAAACTTTTGATGGGCATACCAAAACACTAAAATTCTCACAAAAAATTTAGGGGCACCTCTATCTAGCAATTTTACAAACAATTGCTCATGATTAATTCTATCAAATGCCTTTGACGCATCAATAAAACATAGGAATACAGATGACTTCAGGCTTGTGTACCTGAACACAATCTCTTTAAGGGCATATTTACACAGGTCAGTTCCATGCTGTCTTTTGAACCCAAAACTGATTGTCAGTAGCAGTGTTGGGCAAGTTACTTTCAAAATGTAATACATTATAGATTACTAGTTACTGTCATTTGAGAGTAATTAGTTATATTACAATATTACTGTCTCTGAATTGTAATGCGTTACACTACTTTTGCATTACTTTTGAGTTACTTTTACCAAAATAACAGGGGAAGTTTGATTTGGCAGCTAGCTTGTGAATCCACTTACTAATACATCATAGATTATTCATATTTTGTATAATTAATATAAATATGCAAAGTAACTAAAGCTATAAAAAATAGATAAGTAAAATGTATAATAGGCAATTAGGAGAAAATGAAAATACTCAATTAAAAGTACGGCATTGTTGTAAAATGTTTGTTTATAGCACTTGAATAAGAAATTCATGTTGTTTAGTTTAAAACACTCTAAAGGAAATGTTCAATTATAGTGTGATTAAAACTCACTATTTACATTATTTACAGTACTTGATTTACAGCTGATTTGTGAAAAGGTAGCCTACACAACCTTATTTAACAGTAATTTAGTATTACTGCGAACCGTCACAGGAAGTGCTTTTTATTTTGAAGTAAGCTACACGAGTTGTCTGTTGTGTAGCCTACTCTTGCTAGCTTACTGAGATGCAACATGTCCGTCAGGCTCCAGTTGTTCACTTTCTTGTTTGTAAAACTGCAATATATTGAACAGTAAATGGTCACAGTAAAAGACAAGCGCTTTTGGTCGTCATTCAAAGCCATTCCACTACAGGCATAGTTACTCTCCACGGCTGATAAAATGCAATGATATTTACGTGTAGCAAGCCTCAACATTAATTCCCGACATGTTTATATCCGTCAGTCGCTGACGTACCGTCACCTGTTGGGACATACATGCTGTCCGTACCGTCACCTGTTGGGACATACATGCTGTCCGTACCGTCACCTGTTGGGACATACATGCTGTCCGTACCGTCTCTGGTTCTGACCACGGGAACAGAAACAGGACAGCTCACTTCAACGCAGCGTAATAACTCCTGAAAATAATATCCATCTCGCAATGTATCTGTCTCTGCAGTCATCTCAACCATCGAATACAGCGACAGGAAAATAATACGGCTTTTTTTTTCCTGTGAAGAAATGTGTCGCGGTGTTGGTGAATTCTTAAAAAAAACGCACCACTAAATGTTGCGTTAAAATGCGTTGTAACTCGCGTTACTGAGACTGTAACGAGTATAATATTACCGAAATTTAATTAGTAATGCGTTATATTACTGCGTTACAGCATAAAGGAATACATTACTGTAATTGCGTTACTTTTGTAACGCGTTACTCCCAACACTGGTCAGTAGTAAGGACATACATTTCTAGCTTTGTTAACAGTATTCTCTCCAGTACTTTAGACAAGATACTGGCTAATGCAATAGGTCGATAATTGTCAATACTGCTGAGCTTACCAGCCTTGTCTTTAAGCACAGGTACTAACAAGACATACTAGCATTTGGCAGGACACCATGAACCAGACAACCATTAAAGCTCATGGAAAGCAAATATATTTGAGATGTTCTGCAGTAATGCAGTCCATACTGTAGGCTTTGTTGTTATCCAACATATTAATGGCATCATAAATATCTGCTGCCCTAACTATCATTATCTGCTGAGAGATCAATATGTTCATGATTGATTCTAACTGGGTAACTTTTAACACAATTAAAAAGGTCACGGTAGTGCTCATGCCAAAGCTCAGCTATTTTTTCTGGGCTACTAACACCTTCAATGTCAGCCGGTAAGGGTGTTTTATTGTTATTCATTACTTTGACCTCTTGCCAGAAGTCAGTAATGTTGTTGTTCTGTAGCTTTCTGGCTAGCGAGTCTGCTCTCATTTTTTTTTCATTTTTCTTAATAAAACAGATTGCATACATAACTCTAGCATTTGTCCATTTTTTCATATCCAGCAATACCCCATGTCTAGGCCTACCTGCCTCTGACCAAAGTCTAAAGGCCTCTCTTGCCTCAGCATACTGCTCAGCCACAAACTCATTCCACCCAGGACTGATGTTGAGTACTTCACATTTACTTTTACAAAAGGGTTCACTAGAAGCATTGAGACATTTCATAATACCATCATACATGCCACAGAGTTTTTCAGCATGTTGCACGCCCTTACAATTCATATCTGAGCACATTAGGGCCTTATGAGGCAGTGCAATATTATTTAAAAGACTTTCCGTTCGCAGTATCCAGTCACCACCTCTTTGCTCAGTTTAGACCAGTCCAGTTTACTTGAGGAAGTAGCATTATTATTTCTAGACAGCAGGGGGACATTCTCAACGTTTACCAGTGCAGCAATAGGTATGTAATCAGAGGTGGCGAGTTCATAACACATCTCCACATTTACCAGTGAGGCATGAGCTGTGGTCACAATATGGTCTAACCAAGATGTTGTGTGCCACACTTCACTAACATAGGTTAAACTTGTGTCAGGCAACAGAGCCTTACTCGATAGAATTAATTTAGACTCATTACAAAACTGCTGCAGGTGTGCTGCAAATAAAGACTTGCTATCCGACATGTCAGCATTAAAATCACCCATGACATAGACACAAGATGAGCTGTTATCCTCTATGAATGACTGAATAAAAGCTAACCTGTTCAGAAATTCGTCCTCATGCTCATATGATTCATACGGTGTATAAACATTTAAGACAATACATTTCTTTTCATTACAATTACACTCTAGCCCTGTGGCCCAGTCAACATTTAGACGCACCACCTTCACCATTGAGTCATATTTGATGTTTCACAGTATAGCTACACCACCAGCTATCCTACCAACCAGCCTCGTACTGAGGTCGGTAGTGGACTCTCCAGCCCCATGGAAGTTCATGCAGTATTCAACTTATCCAACCATGTTTCTTGCAGGCACATAATGTCACATTCGTCCAGCATTGTGTCCACAACCAGACGTCTTGATCTATCAGCAGCAGTAGGCCTATGTCCTACTCGCAACCCGCGACTGTTGTATGAAACAACACGCATTGAATGTGTTTTGTCGCTCCCTGCGGAGCAGCTGGCCTTCATCCCGTCCTCGCCCACAAATGTGACAAAAACTAAAACCTGCATTAGAAGGAGTGATCTGTATTATTCTAATTTAAAAAGTTGCCACATTGCCAACAGAGCCTTAATGTGAAAAGTGCACTTTGTTGGTCAATCTAATTATATTCTGAATCTGATTTAGTGAGGAATAAAGAAGAGAACAACAACTTAGTTTTAACAGTTTATTCATAAGATCATTTGTTGATTTTTATCAAAGTATTACTTCATAATACAATAACAATATAATGCGTTTAACATGCTCAATTAAACTTACACAAAGGATACACTTTGAGTGAAGTACACAAGTCATCACAAAGCAAAAGAGTGGCACCTTGTGGACAACTGGTCCCCTTTCACTTAAGACTGAACTGAATCAAAAAACCCCTGCATGTGTGTCCTCTGTAGTAGACATGTTTGTATTATTAGTGTTACAGACATTGACTCTGACTGTTGAATAAAGCCCACTCTCTCTCCGCATGAAGGTGCTGTATGGCTCAATGTCTTCTGGCTCCTGCAGAAAGACACAAATATTAAAGTTAAATGAACCACATAAATGAAGAAGATGTAAGATGTTTCCTTACCGTGTTTGGATGACTGCTCAGTGGTTGTGGTTGTCTTCTGTTGGGTCAAACAACAATCCATTAGTGATTAATCATAATGTTTCGGTCTATTTTTATAGATAGGACAGGAAATGAAATGAAAGGCAGCGTCTTCCTTTTTTACTTTGCATGAAACAGAAAGTCAAGAAAGCTTGATGCTGCATGTAAATGAACTAACATTTGTTCATCACAATTGATGTAGTTATATCGTTTTAGAGCGTCCAATGCCATTAGGTTATAAAGCATTCCTAAAAATATTTATGAACATTGCAGTAGTCTCTCACCCATGTCGCATACCTCTGTAGATACACCTGAAGATAACTGCAGTTATAGTGATGACTATAGTTACACCAATCAAGGCGCTTAGAATCTGTATTTGTGTTGAACTGTCAGCATCTCCATCCTCTAAAACATTGTAAAGAAAAAAGTCTTTGTCAGAAAAATGACACTGGTATTTGCCCTTAAGATGGCTAATTATTGTATGCTTTTATTAAATTTAGCCAAAGTATGAAGGAAAAATATAATATCTGTTTACCTTCCACAGTGATATTCAGATGGAGAATGTATGTTTCACCAGGATATGTACACTCACAGGTGTGGTTCCCACTATCCACTGGTGTTAAACTGGTCAGGTGGAGAAAAACAGTCTGATTCTCCATCATAAGTGTGAATCTGGAGTCACATTGGTTCTCAAAGTCCTGTCCATATTGATACAGCAGACGACACTCTTCTCCCCCGCTCGTCTCTGTTCTGATCTTACACACTAGAAGTGTGATGGGACTCAAAGTTTTATTGGTGCATATCGGAGTAACATCTGGTTCTCTCCTGATGGTTTTCACAAGAGTCACTGCAAACAACCGTCTGAGTTAGTGATAGCTGTAGTTTAGCATTTTGTGAGTATTAAATCACATTTTTAAATCCACTCCAAAATTGCAGAAAATATTTAGTTCTCTTTTTTTAAACCAAAGACAGCTAAAAATAGTGAACAGCAACTTGCATACAGTTCACATTATGTAAATCAATTTCCGTACATTACCTTCGCTGTCAAAACACACAGTCAACGGCAGAAGCAGAAAAAAGCATGGTCTCCATTTTGCCATTATGGTCAAGAAGCAACTGCTGCTGGCAGTAGACAGTATCCTGTACTGAAGGGAGGAGGACCCACTCTTGCTACCTAAACCTCAGACTCTCACAGAGGTACGAGCTGGTGTGATCTCTCCTATAAAGGAATTGCTGCAGGAGCTTCTGCTTTCATTTTTAGAGACTCTTATCTCATACAAAGTGCCTGTGTTATACATGTATACAGAAGTAACACATGCATTGGTCTTACAGTTTGTACGGTTAGTGAGAGTTGTACGTCACACAACATCCTAAAAATGACTTTTTGTGGTTATCACATTTATAGAGAACTGAGCTTGAGCTGTGAATAGAAAGCTGCAGGGTCTTAGCAGCTCATTTCAATGTATGTCTCTGGCCTCTTTCATAAGGAAACCAGTGTGTTGTCGTCATACAGCACTGCTGTAAGAGACAGAAACTTACTTCAAGCAAGTGAAATGAAGAAACAACCTGTAATCTAGTTTATGTGACTGTAAGTATTTCAAACGTTGGGGATATTTCATCTTCAGTTAGCAATTATACAGTTATGACTATATCATTTTATTTTTTTAAATTCCAGTATAATCAACATTATACAAGTCACGGCCAAAGGGTCTCAAACTTTTCTCTGTGTGTAGTTTTAAGGATGTTATTTTGACATGATTGTAATAATCAGAAAGGCCTCAACTCAAAGCAAGGTGTGTGCATTAGAAAATAAAATAGTCCTACAAGAGGAGTTATATTTTGAAAACTTTATTACATTGACTTGTTGACCATTGCAATAGTTCTATACAGAACATCTATGAAGAAATTACAAGTGACCAGCAACAACTTAAAATAATTAGGGGTGTTGAGGATAAATATTTTCAGAAAAAAACCTATTCCTTTGATGGGTGATGCATGCGTTAATGATCCAGCATCTTTAAGAATGTGACGAGAAAATGATTAGCTTTTAGTAAAGAAACAGGACGGCGTCAAAATATTGCATCAAATCTTCACATAAAAATGTATTAATGGCAAAGGACCTTTTTTATTAGATGTACTTCCTAACCACCTGTCTACCACAGATCTGTCTTATATACTGCATGTTTTATTGATGGTTGCAAGAAAAATGATCACTATTAACTGGATGAAGCCTAACCCCCTCAACGGCTGCTCACTGGCTACAGAAAGTAACGCATGTCTACATGATGGAATACACATGACTGCCCAGTTACAGCTAAAAGTACCTATTTTTACCAGAAGGTGGACACCAGTTATTGACTGTCTTGGTTGTGATCCCCGTACCTGTAAAACCTAATTTGTTTTTCATTTATCAGTATCATCATTATTCTATCTATTCATCACTAACCCTACGCAGAATCTTTATAGCGACAGCAATATAAACTGTAGGTGTGCTGTACCTACACTGTAAAACTTTTCACCGTAAAGTTACAGTAATATACTGACAGCAGCTTCGCCAGTAAACTACTGTTTATTTACAGTAAGCATACAGTTTTTAAATGTGAAGGTATTTTACTGTAAATAGACATACAGTTTCTGACTGTATTATTTGAATTTACAGTAATATACTGGCTGCAGTGTAATTCCTGCCTTTTCCTTTATTTTCCCAAGATGCATTGGCATTACCAGTAAATACCTGTAATCTGTAACGTTCGCAGCTGTATTATTATTATTATTTTCTCCCAGAATGCACTGCCATTTACAGTATGATCCTGTAACAATAAAACAGGAAGATACTGTAAGATTTTAGCGGTAAATTTACATCAGGTTTACAGTGACAGTGTTGTTTCTATATGACAAATGAAGCCCAATTTTTTTTCTTTCTTTTGTGATGTTAATTGCTTGTAATTGTGTATTAAAGGCAATAAAATAAAGTAGCAATTTGGATATTTCAAAGAACTGAAAGCCAACTGCGCTCAGTAGTCTGTTGCTCAGTAATTCGCGAACATCCATTTATTACAGGTTCCATTATCTGGATTCTTTGGTTTAAATGTTTTCATAGATTTTGCAACATGGATCAGTCTATTTCCTGGTTATCCAAGCGAACCGTCACCATCTCGCCTGCTGAGTTTGAGATAGTTTGGTAGAGATCACTCGCTGGTTGCTGGAGGCTTGTGTAAGGGTCATCTGGGTCATCTTCATCCTATAATACATAAATAAATCTTGATAATTCAATTCAATTCAATTCAATTTTATTTATAGTATCAAATCATAACAAGAGTTATCTCGAGACACTTTACAGATAGAGTAGGTCTAGACCAAACTCTGTACTTTACGAAGCCCCAACTATTACAGTGGTTGCCTCAAGAGCAAGCATTAGCAGTAGCTATTGCGACAGTGGCAAGGAAAAACTCCCTTTTTTTTTGTTAGGAAGAAACCTCGGACAGACCCAGACTCTTGGTAGGCGGTGTCTGACGGCACCAGTTGGGGGAGTGGTGAATGGTGGCAATAATAGTCATAATAAAGATAGTGAAGCAGTGATCACAATGGTAGTCATAGTAGTTCATGTCATAGTAGGGCACAGCAGGGCGTTACGGGGTGTAGTGTGGCACAGCAGCCTGGGTGGACGCGGTTGGACGCAGTCGGACACTGCGGGGAAACGCAGAGCGTAGCAGGGTGTAGTAAGTCCATAGCGTCAGCTGCACCCAGGACCCCGGTGTAGGTGCCACCCAATTCCAAGGCGATGTTCTGGGTGAAGAAGAAGCAAAGGGACTCCGGGGAGAAAACTCCCCAGAGATAGGTTAGTAACAGGCATTTCTGGGACTAAGATGCACACAAAAGGAGACAAGTGAAAAGAGAGAAGAGGGAGCGGCTCATTGTGTCCTTGGAAGGAGCTTCCCACAGCAGTCTAGAGTTATAATAGTATAACTAAGAGAGGCAGGCTAAAGAGAGGGGCCCTGGACCGGGCTCGTACTCTCCCCTGCCGGAACGGGCTTGTACTTCCTGCCTCCCTCTACTCTACTCTACTATGCTGCAACTCCTCACTCCCTAACTATAAGCTTTATCAAAGATGATGGTTTTCAGTTTATTCTTAAATGTGGCGACGGTGTCAGCCCCCCGAACCCAAGTTGGGAGCTGGTTCCACAGGAGAGGAGCCTGGTAGCTGAAGGCTCTGGCTCCCATTCTACTTTTAGAGACTCTAGGAACCACAAGTAGCTCTGAGTTCTGGGAGCGTAGTGCTCTAGTGGGACAATAAGGTACTAAAAGCTCTTCTATGTATGATGGTGCTTGACCATTTAGTGCTTTGTAGGTCAGGAGAAGGATTTTAAATTCAATCCTGGATTTTACAGGAAGCCAATGCAGAGAAGCTAATACAGGAGAAATGTGATCTCTTTTGTTAGTTCTTGTCAGAACACGTGCTGCAGCATTCTGGATCAGCTGGAGGGTCTTGAGGGACTTATTTGAGCAGCCTGATAGTAAAGAATTACAGTAGTCCAGCCGGGAAGTTACGAATGCATGGACTAGTTTTTCAGCATCGTTTTGAGACAGGATGTTCCTGATTTTGGCAATGTTACGAAGATGGAAAAAGGCTGTTCTTGAGGTTTGTTTTAAGTGGGCGTTAAAGGATAGATCCTGGTCAAAAATGACTCCTAGATTTCTGACAGTAGTGCTGGAGGCCAGGGCAATACCATCTAGGGTAGCTATATATTTAGATAATGAAGTTCGGTGGTGCTTGGGTCCCAGCACAATAACTTCCGTTTTGTTTGAGTTCAACATCAGAAAATTGTGGGTCATCCAGGATTTTATATCTTTAATGCACGCTTGAAGTTTAGCTAACTGACCGCTTTCGTCTGGCTTGATTGACAGATATAATTGGGTGTCGTCTGCGTAACAGTGAAAGTTAATTGAGTGTTTCCTAATAATATTGCCTAGAGGAAGCATATATAAAGAGAATAGAATTGGTCCAAGCACTGAGCCTTGAGGAACGCCATGGCTAACTTTAGCGTATTTGGATGGTTTATCGTTAATATTAACAAATTGGGATCGCTCAGAAAAATAGGACTTAAACCAGCTTAGTGCGATTCCTTTAATGCCAACTAAATGTTCCAGTCTCTGTAAGAGGATGGTATGGTCAATAGTGTCGAATGCAGCACTAAGATCTAATAAGACAAGTACGGAGACAAGTCCTTTGTCAGCAGCAGTTAGAAGGTCGTTAGTGATTTTCACCAGTGCCGTCTCTGTGCTATGATGCATTCTAAATCCTGACTGAAAGTCTTCAAATAGACTATTTCTATGCAGAAAGTCACACAATTGATTAGCGACTACCTTCTCAAGGATTTTGGAGAGAAACGGGAGGTTAGATATAGGTCTATAGTTGGCTAAGACCTCAGGGTCGAGGGTGGGTTTTTTCAGAATAGGTTTTATCACAGCTACTTTAAAAGACTGCGGTACGTGACCCGTTAATAAGGACATATTGATCGTATCTAGTAATGTGGTGTTGACCACAGGTAGTGCTTCTTTAAGTAGCTTCGTTGGAATGGGGTCTAAGAGACAGGTAGTTGGCTTAGCTGAAGAGACCCTTAACATTAATTGTTGGAGGTCTAAAGGATAAAAGCCGTCTAAATAAGTATCAGGTCTTATCGTTCTCTCTAGCCCTCCTGCGCCCAATGGTGAGTCGTTGGAAGCTGTGGGCAGAAGGTGATGAATTTTTTCTCTAATTGTTATAATTTTATCATTAAAAAAGGTCATGAAGTCATCACTGCTCATGTTTTTAAAGTCTGGCTACAATATGTCACTCCTTAGTCACTACATTTACTGAAACCTTTTCATTAAGTGGTTCAAGGCATTGTCTCCTCACTGATTCTCAAATATATGAATGAAATATGAAATGTATATACATTTGAACATGGGAAATCAAATTTAAAATATAATCTTAAAATAATACACTGGCTTCTTCCTGAGTTTTAGGGTATTGTTTTCATTTTAAACAAACTGTATATATCCAAATACAATACACATGTGGCCCAATCCAGCTTGAAGATGTAAGATGTTTCATTACCGTGTTTGGATGACTGCTCAGTGGTTGTGGTTGTCTTCTGTTGGGTCAAACAACAATCCATTAGTGATCAATCATAATGTTTCGGTCTATTTTTATAGATAGGACAGGAAATGAAAGGCAGTGTCTTCTTTTGTTACTTCACATGAAACGGAAAGTCAAGAAAGCTTGATGCTGCATGTAAATGAACTAACATTTGTTCATCACAATTGATGTAGTTATATTGTTTTAGAGCGTCCAATGCCATTAGGTTATAAAGCATTCCTAAAAATATTTATGAACATTGCAGTAGTCTCTCACCCATGTCGCATACCTCTGTAGATACACCTGAAGATAACTGCAGTTATAGTGATGACTATAGTTACACCAATCAAGACGCTTAGAATCTGTATTTGTGTTGAACTGTCGGCATCTCCATCCTCTAAAACATTGTAAAGAAAAAAGTCTTTGTCAGAAAAATGACACTGGTATTTGCCCTTAAGATGGCTAATTATTGTATGCTTTTATTAAATTTAGCCAAAGTATGAGGGAAAAATATATAAAATATCTGTTTACCTTCCACAGTGATATTAAGCTGGAGAATGTATGTTTCACCAGGATATGTACACTCACAGGTGTGGTTCCCACTATCCACTGGTGTTAAATTGGTCAGGTGGAGAAATACAGTCTGATTCTCCATCATAAGTGTGAATCTGGAGTCACATTGGTTCTCAAAGTCCTGTCCATATTGATACAGCAGACGACACTCTTCTCCCCCGCTCATCTCTGTTCTGATCTTACACACTAGAAGTGTGATGGGACTCAAAGTTTTATTGGTGCATATCGGAGTAACATCTGGTTCTCTCCTGATGGTTTTCACAAGAGTCACTGCAAACAACCGTCTGAGTTAGTGATAGCTGTAGTTTAGCATTTTGTGAGTATTAAATCACATTTTTAAATCCACTCCAAAATTGCAGAAAATATTTAGTTCTCTTTTTTTAAACCAAAGACAGCTAAAAATAGTGAACAGCAACTTGCATACAGTTCACATTATGTAAATCAATTTCCGTACATTACCTTCGCTGTCAAAACACACAGTCAACGGCAGAAGCAGAAAAAAGCATGGTGTCCATTTTGCCATTATGGTCAAGAAGCAACTGCTGCTGGCAGTAGACAGTATCCTGTACTGAAGGGAGGAGGACCCACTCTTGCTACCTAAACCTCAGACTCTCACAGAGGTACGAGCTGGTGTGATCTCTCCTATAAAGGAATTGCTGCAGGAGCTTCTGCTTTCATTTTTAGAGACTCTTATCTCATACAAAGTGCCTGTGTTATACATGTATACAGAAGTAACACATGCATTGGTCTTACAGTTTGTACGGTTAGTGAGAGTTGTACGTCACACAACATCCTAAAAATGACTTTTTGTGGTTATCACATTTATAGAGAACTGAGCTTGAGCTGTGAATAGAAAGCTGCAGGGTCTTAGCAGCTCATTTCAATGTATGTCTCTGGCCTCTTTCATAAGGAAACCAGTGTGTTGTCGTCATACAGCACTGCTGTAAGAGACAGAAACTTACTTCAAGCAAGTGAAATGAAGAAACAACCTGTAATCTAGTTTATGTGACTGTAAGTATTTCAAACGTTGGGGATATTTCATCTTCAGTTAGCAATTATACAGTTATGACTATATCATTTTATTTTTTTAAATTCCAGTATAATCAACATTATACAAGTCACGGCCAAAGGGTCTCAAACTTTTCTCTGTGTGTAGTTTTAAGGATGTTATTTTGACATGATTGTAATAATCAGAAAGGCCTCAACTCAAAGCAAGGTGTGTGCATTAGAAAATAAAATAGTCCTACAAGAGGAGTTATATTTTGAAAACTTCATTGCATTGACTTGTTGACCATTGCAATAGTTCTATACAGAACATCTATGAAGAAATTACAAGTGACCAGCAACAACTTAAAATAATTAGGGGTGTTGAGGATAAATATTTTCAGAAAAAAACCTATTCCTTTGATGGGTGATGCATGCGTTAATGATCCAGCATCTTTAAGAATGTGACGAGAAAATGATTAGCTTTTAGTAAAGAAACAGGACGGCGTCAAAATATTGCATCAAATCTTCACATAAAATTGTATTAATGGCAAAGGACCTTTTTTATTAGATGTACTTCCTAACCACCTGTCTACCACAGATCTGTCTTATATACTGCATGTTTTATTGATGGTTGCAAGAAAAATGATCACTATTAACTGGATGAAGCCTAACCCCAACGGCTGCTCACTGGCTACAGAAAGTAATGCATGTCTACATGATGGAATACACATGACTGCCCAGTTACAGCTAAAAGTACCTATTTTTACCAGAAGGTGGACACCAGTTATTGACTGTCTTGGTTGTGATCCCCGTACCTGTAAAACCTAATTTGTTTTTCATTTATCAGTATCATCATTATTCTATCTATTCATCACTAACCCTACGCAGAATCTTTATAGCGACAGCAATATAAACTGTAGGTGTGCTGTACCTACACTGTAAAACTTTTCACCGTAAAGTTACAGTAATATACTGACAGCAGCTTCGCCAGTAAACTACTGTTTATTTACAGTAAGCATACAGTTTTTAAATGTGAAGGTATTTTACTGTAAATAGACATACAGTTTCTGACTGTATTATTTGAATTTACAGTAATATACTGGCTGCAGTGTAATTCCTGCCTTTTCCTTTATTTTCCCAAGATGCATTGGCATTACAAGTAAATACCTGTAATCTGTAACGTTCGCAGCTGTATTATTATTATTATTTTCTCCCAGAATGCACTGCCATTTACAGTATGATCCTGTAACAATAAAACAGGAAGATACTGTAAGATTTTAGCGGTACATTTACATCAGGTTTACAGTGACAGTTTCTTTCTTTTGTGATGTTAATTGCTTGTAATTGTGTATTAAAGGCAATAAAAAAAGTAGCAATTTGGATATTTCAAAGAACTGAAAGCCAACTGCGCTCAGTAGTCTGTTGCTCAGTAATTCGCGAACATCCATTTATTACAGGTTCCATTATCTGGATTCTTTGGTTTAAATGTTTTCATAGATTTTGCAACTTGGATCAGTCTATTTCCTGGTTATCCAAGCGAACCGTCACCATCTCGCCTGCTGAGTTTGAGATAGTTTGGTAGAGATCACTCGCTGGTTGCTGGAGGCTTGTGTAAGGATCATCTGGGTCATCTTCATCCTATAACACATAAATACATCTTGATACATCATGTTTTTAAAGTCTGGCTACAATATGTCACTCCTTAGTCACTACATTTACTGAAACCTTTTCATTAAGTGGTTCAAGGCATTGTCTCCTCACTGATTCTCAAATATATGAATGAAATATGAAATGTATATACATTTGAACATGGGAAATCAAATTTAAAATATAATCTTAAAATAATACACTGGCTTCTTCCTGAGTTTTAGGGTATTGTTTTCATTTTAAACAAACTGTATATATCCAAATACAATACACATGTGGCCCAATCCAGCTTGAAGATGTAAGATGTTTCATTACCGTGTTTGGATGACTGCTCAGTGGTTGTGGTTGTCTTCTGTTGGGTCAAACAACAATCCATTAGTGATCAATCATAATGTTTCGGTCTATTTTTATAGATAGGACAGGAAATGAAAGGCAGTGTCTTCTTTTGTTACTTCACATGAAACGGAAAGTCAAGAAAGCTTGATGCTGCATGTAAATGAACTAACATTTGTTCATCACAATTGATGTAGTTATATTGTTTTAGAGCGTCCAATGCCATTAGGTTATAAAGCATTCCTAAAAATATTTATGAACATTGCAGTAGTCTCTCACCCATGTCGCATACCTCTGTAGATACACCTGAAGATAACTGCAGTTATAGTGATGACTATAGTTACACCAATCAAGGCGCTTAGAATCTGTATTTGTGTTGAACTGTCAGCATCTCCATCCTCTAAAACATTGTAAAGAAAAAAGTCTTTGTCAGAAAAATGACACTGGTATTTGCCCTTAAGATGGCTAATTATTGTATGCTTTTATTAAATTTAGCCAAAGTATGAGGGAAAAATATATAAAATATCTGTTTACCTTCCACAGTGATATTAAGCTGGAGAATGTATGTTTCACCAGGATATGTACACTCACAGGTGTGGTTCCCACTATCCACTGGTGTTAAACTGGTCAGGTGGAGAAATACAGTCTGATTCTCCATCATAAGTGTGAATCTGGAGTCACATTGGTTCTCAAAGTCCTGTCCATATCGATACAGCAGACGACACTCTTCTCCCCCGCTCGTCTCTGTTCTGATCTTACACACTAGAAGTGTGATGGGACTCAAAGTTGTATTGGTGCATATCGGAGTAACATCTGGTTCTCTCCTGATGGTTTTCACAAGTAAAAAACCCAAAGTTAGGAAACTTATTACAGGCTACACATTATTCTAGCAAACTGCAAAACTAGCTGACTGACATGCATCGCATGTTATTAATAATAAATCTCCTGTATATACCTTCAGAGTCAAAACCCAAACACAGTGGCAGGAGCAGAACATAACACAGTGTCAACTGACCCATGATGATAGCGAGGTCTGAGTAACAGTGTTGCAGTCGGGAAACTATACTGAAGAGAGGGGGGTGGGGGGGACGAGGCGACACTGACATCAAACTACCTAAAATACCTTAAAAGCACATGAGCTGATGAAGTGTCCTAGAAAGGAAGTAAAAGAACTCTCAACTTTGAAGTTAAGACACAAGTGTGTTTGAGCTTAGGTAACATTTTTGATAAAGAAATACCACATATGCTCTCCATATTATACTTACCACAATAGCACATATCACATACTATAACTTAACACGTGGTGATTGACATTGACTATATTTAATTTGAAAAGTTTTTGGAGCAAAAGTATTTTTTTTCTTCATTTTTACAGAATAATAAATGATAAATTCACAATACAGTATTTTCTTTTACATTAATGTACAGTACAGTTTTAACAATGAGCCTTTGGAAAATTACCTTCTCAATTAGCAACTCTATCTTATAATATTATAATTATAACAGTGATACATGTATGAATAATTATGAGAATAAAAAAAAAAGGTCTCAACTTCTTCGTTGAGGATTCTGTACATGATTTGTACGATGCGTGTTAAAAAATGAAAGGGTAACATAACACGCTCTAATAATCCTGCAACATCCAACCAGAGGGCAGCTTTACAGCACAGTGTTAAATTACTCTTTAAATTGATCCTACAAGAGGAATAAGACACCATGTGATTTAGCATTTACATACAACTTCTCATTTGTCTTTACCAAAAATCATTCAACAAATTATAGCGTTTCTTAAAAGCATGTTTGAATGTTGTTTTGTCAACATCTACATGTATAAAACAAGAGAAATTATTGTATGGCAATAACAAAAAAAATGTCAACATATTGTACAGTTATACTGTACAGTCATGTTATCTGGATTTTGGATTCAGATGTGACGCGACCCGATACCGGATAAGTGGACGAAGATGGATGGATGGACGTTTTCATAGATTTCAGTCTCTCTTTCATCTCTTTCCTGATTACCCATATGGACAGTCACTATGCTGTTGCTGGCTGAATTCCTCTTGTTGTCGTGTTGACGGTGGACCGAGGAGATAGTCTGGTAGAGTTCACCGGCTGGGTGCTGGAGGCTTGTGTAGGGGTCATCTGGGTCATCGGGGTCATTTTGGTCCTGTGGAAACATCATCAACTTACTGCATCATGCTATCAAGCACTCATATTATGCTTTTTGGCTTTTCCCCTTTCCTTTATTGTGTTATACATCTTTTTGTGCACGTTATAGGTTTACAAAGTGAAAAAGCCCAAAGTCCACCCCAAAGGGACTTACCATCTCCAACAGAAAACACTGTTGACAAACTGCTCCAAACAGCTCTGTTGTAGTCCAGCCTTTACTTCCGGGACGAACGTGCGTCACTTTGTAACACACGTTATAATGCTCGCCTAGCTGCTAGCGTGGCACGCCCTCATACTCTGCAACTGACTAGCTAGCAGTACTTACTGCACATGTGTGACTCCCAACAAAGATGGAACAGAAGTGAGATGTCTCACTCTGTAGCTAAAACAGAGAGCTCAACACACAGGGTGAAAAGAGGAGCTGCAGCAATGTGCAGTACAACAAAGATATGGTGTTTTCTGAAAATTAAACCACATAAACCTATTTCTGGTACAACCTCTAAATACAATTATGAAACTGAAAATGAGCATAAAATGAGCACTTTAAAATGCAGGCTAAAGAAGGCTACATCCGGATAGTTATTGTGAATTATCCTGAAAATACAAGTGATTGATACCCTGTATTAAACAAGTGTAAGTAAAGATGCCACCTATTGTATTTTCTCCTGGCATAGACCTACAGTACCTCTTACATACATATCTGCAGTGGAGCTACAGTAAGTACATTCACTCAAGTACTGTGCTTACACATCTGAGGTACTTGCACTTTAAACTTTGTATCTTCTTTTCACTTTAAATTCAGAGAGAAATGTTGTACAGTACATTATTTTTTGACAGCTGAAGTTACTTTACCGATTAAGATTTTTTGCATAAGAACATATGATGAGCTTAACACATATGAATTTTCATTAGTGTTCTTAATAGTATAGCCTATACAATTAGAGCTGAAACGATTAGTTGATTTAGAAAAAGTATCAACTATTTTGATAATTGTTAGTTATTTTATCATGCTAGAATGCAAAACCATTTCATGGTCCCAGTTTCTCAGAGCTGAGGATTTGCTGCTTTTGTTTGTAATTAATTTGATCATTTTTTATTTATTCATAATCATTTTGAGGTTTGGAGTCTTGATTGGACCAAAAGTGTCACTATTTCAGATATTTTACAAACTAAACAATCGATCAAAATGATTACTCGAGAAATAAACCAGAGATTAATAGAAAATAAAGAAAAGTCCTCAAAAAGAGCTCCGCCTCAACCAACTACAACAGCAAAATGCTGTGATTACATTAATGCATGAGTAATAATAATCTGATGAGATATAGTACAAAACTCACACTATATTTTTCTGAATTGAATACTTTTGATACTTTAGGTACATTTTCCTGATACATACTTTTACTTAACATTTTCAATGCAGTGCTTTTACTTGTATGTGAGTGTTTTTACAGTGGGGTATTAATACTTGTATCTGAATACTTACCTCCACGACTGCACATCTGTTATTTCAATTTATGGTCACAGAATTTACAAAAGGTTTCCTCTTGTTGCAGACACACTAACACTCTGCCCTTTACTTTACATCACCCTAAAGATGCTGTGGTGGCCTTGTGGTCAAGACACACACCGCACCTAAACTGTGAGAGCAACATTTGTATATTTGTTTCATAGCTCTGCCTCTCATCATTTCCTGTCTGCATGTGACCTATTTTTTTTAAACAATATAAAGGCCTCAGCTAAATGCCTCGATTGTTAAAATATATATTTATAAATAGCTACTTTATACATGTAAATGTATAGTACAAAACAATAAGTGGCTCACCAACGGGAAGGGGGTTTCACAGACAGGTGCTCCTGACCTCGTATTGTGTCTGCAAATAAGAAAAGATGTCAGGGTTAAAAGTGGGAAACAAAAAAAAATAACCAAATGACGAAATACACAAGTTACTGCTCTGAAAAGAGTACAACTTAAACTCTTTATTCAATATAAAATACTACATTATTTGACAAGGTTTAAAGCTCTCAATCAGAAAGAATTTTTCACCTGCAATGTTTTTTTCTCAGGATATGTCCAATGGCAAGTACAGACACAACGATGCATGCAAAACCAATCACAGTAATGAGCAGTATCCTGGACCTGGGCTCTTCATCTTCAAGAAGATTGGAAAGACAAAAAAAAAAGTATCGCCCATTAAACACAAAAAGAAACGCATTTACCTTCCACAGTGATGCTGAAGCAGAATATTTGTTCATCCACCATAAAGCCTAAATTTGACATTTGACAGTTTTATTACCAAAGTACAAATAAATGTACCTTCCACAGTGATATTGATATCTATATCTTTTCCATTAGGATATGGACACACACAGGTGTAGCTCCCACTGTCCACTGGTGTTAAACCGGTCAGGTGGAGAAATACAGTCTGATTCACCATCATTAAAGTGAACCTAGATTCACATATTGTTAACAATTCCTCTTCACCCGCAGGATACGCCACAAAACAGTCTTCTCCCCTTCTCCTTTCTCTGCTGATCTTACAAAGGATAAGTGTGCTCCTACGCCAGGAGTCAATGGTGCACAGTGGAGCCACATATGGATCTCTCCCTGAGGTTGTCACAAAAGTCACTGCAAACAACAGGATAGAGATTTTAAATGTTTTAATTTCACCCATCACATTTTTCTTCTTTGACTGCACTACAATAAGAAGGACTTAGACAAACACAAAATGATAAACTGATATGTAATGAAAAGCTCCTGTACTGTACCTTCGTTGTCAAAACATAAACACAGTGGGAGAAGATGAACAAGCCAGAGTTTCCATTGATCCATAATCCCAGAACGCTGTCAGTAATCTACACTGAAGACAGGAAGACACAGCAAGCCTGCAACCTTTAGAAATGCCTCATGAGCTTATGGGATGATAATGACGTGTCCTTAAAAGGAAGTACAACACTTTCTCTACTTTCACATTAAGACTCTCTGTGGGCGAATCTTTAATTTTAGTTTCACTGAAAACTGTACTCTATAAAGCTTTAATCCTGATTGGAAAAAAAAAAGATCTACATTATGTGGAGAGACAACCCCACGCTGAGGATTTTTTTGGTTCTCAGCTTTTATTTTGAAGCAGGGGCTTCAAATGGAATTGAGCACACATTTAAGATCTCAGGACGTGTTTCAGTAAAGTTCAACAACTCATTTGTCGATAGTGGCTGTTTTGAAGACCTGATGTTGGAGGACATTCAGTCTTAACACAGACAAAACATCCAAGCATCACCTTACGTTCAGTACATTTTTAAATTTGATGTCGTTGTGTTTCTTAGTTTGTCATAATGTTTGGATAGATCAGGGCTTGATTTGTACAGGGCGAGATAATAATCTGCCGAAAGAAGCCACAAACCCTCACTTTGGTTTGGTCTTCTTTCAACCACTGTCACAAACAGATCTGAAAGTAAAGGGTTGGTTTACTGATGATAGATAAATCTAGATGCACCCTAGTGGCAGCAAATGTAATTTGCAGCCAGGGTCAGTCTAGCAACTCTCCGTTGGCTTGTGAGCTGGAAAAAAACAAATTCTGGTCAGGCCAATCACATTGTGTATAGAATCGGTGGGCGGTCTTAACATAAGGACGGCAGAGTTGCGATGGTTCCGCGTGAAATCCCTGCTACTTGAAAACAAAGAAGATGGCTGTTGCTGCTGGCGAACAGCGGTCTTTCGAATCGGTTTTGGCCTCGACTCTGGAAGACTTGGAGTTAAGCCCTGAAGTCATTCTTAAAAAATGAAGATGTTAAAGTTTTGCCGACCGGATACGGCAAAAGTTTAATCTTATCAACTAGCGTTGCTCTGGTTGGCTACGAGTGCAGAGGGAATTTGAAAGACAACCGTTTATCCCACCCCTCGGATTGAGCCCTGCCAATGGTGAGTTCCCAGACCCAACATCTTGATGTGGGTCTGGCTTGTCAGGCTAGGATAAAGCTGCTACTGTAGGCCGTCCCTCTTTAAAGTCCTCTGTGTGCAGAAGTCTCCGGGTAGATTTGGGTAAGGAATGGAAGTTCATGCAGGCAGCTGAGAAGTCAGGTCAAGAAGACAGCTAAATTATCTGAGTGTTAAAAGTTCGGAAACAACCCCTGCTTACATCACTGATGATGTGTTCTGGGAACTGGGGGAAATACTTTATTTTTTTCTGAAATCACACAGCAGTTTATAGAAAAATAATAAATGATTTCTGTAAATTCATAACATCTAATAGAAACGATATGGGTTGTTTTCTTTAAAGGATAAATATTTAATATATTTACCTAAATCATTAAAATGACCATTATATGTTATCAGATATTAAGGAAACATGCTAAGTTGAAATAGCTTCTTCTCTGACAAGAATGCTAAAGCCAGTATGTTCTCTTTTGAAATTTCCATTCCGGCCCGACGTCTGTTTTTGTTTTGGTCCCCTCTACGTGACCTAAAAATCCTCGGCATCTTTCTAAACAGTTGCATGACCAGAGACGTGATAAAACACGGGTAAATATTGGAGGTGCATTTGAAAGATGGAGACAGCTTAGAGACCAAAAGTGACAAAACTTAACGGATGCTAAAAATGTCCTCCTGAAATTGTAAGCACTGAGCTTCACTAATTTATCACGGCTAATAGTAGGGATTGGCAAGATAAACTTAGACAACATTATTATCTCTATGGTATATGTTTATTTAGTTTTTACTGTTTATGGGGTACGCAAAGTAGTAAGGCCAGCACTCACTGAACCCCAACTGCAAAGTATGTATTTTAAGACCAGGGGGCTTTTGTATCGAGCTAGCTTTGGCTATCATCAACTATATATACCGTATGTACACTGACATCATGGGATGTTGGGTTTAGTGTTCTCAACCTGTTAACCCGCATGAGCGTTGAGTCTGGGGTACAAGGGGCCGGGGGAGCAGCTGTCTCCATTATTCTGAATTTAGACTACAGTACACCATTTTAAACTCTACCTGTCAGTATTACATATTGCTCCCTTAAATAAAACTTATATTGAAATATTTCATTGTTATGGCTTTGCAGGTATTTGACTAACAGAATACCAAAACAAGTTGCAACTTTATTTTAAAAACAAATTTATTGGATACTTTACAGTAATACAATTAAATAGTATAATGCACCCAATGTGCTCCCTTTAAAACATTAAACTTACAATAAGATTAATAGAAAACAGGTGAGCTTGATCAGTTTTAGAATGAAATTCAGTTTTAAAATGAAATGCAAAAAAGTAAGCAAGTGCCCTGGACAGCAGATCCTGCTTTACAGCAATTCAGTCGGATACATGCATCACATCGGAGTAGATATTATGTAATTAAAACTCTTCAAAAGCATCTTTCAATTTGTATCAGGTAAACACATTCAATGATATATGACAGTTGAGTAAAGTTCGTTCTCTTTCTGTATGTAGGTGCTGTACGGCTCAATGTCTTCTGGTTCCTGCAGCAGCAGCACACAGATTAAAAAATATTAAAATGAAGTCAAATGAACAGCAGATAACAAGTAGGTACAACATTTAATGTGCAGTACCGTGTTTGCGTGACTTGTCAGCGCTTCTGATCGTCTTCTGTCGGACAAACAGAAACAACTCACTACAAATTGTTTATTTACATCTCCTTTACTAAAATAGTTTTATTCCCCATCATAACTATATGTAGGCTGTATTAATGTCTTACCTGTGGTGATTTCTTCTGTGGATACATCCGAGGATAACTCCAGTTATCATGAAGAATATAATTACACCAATAATTACAGCATTGTGGAAAGGCATTTCCGTAGAACTGCTGGCATCTTCATCCGCTTAAATGTTGTAAAGAAAAAAAGTCAGAAAAGGATCACAAATTAAGCTACTACCATCTGTTGTCCACAGTATCAGGTTTGTATTGCTGGCCTATTATATTGTTAGTATTAAGCACATCATCATTGTTTTGTTGTACTACACTTTTATTTACCCCGTCAAATAAAGCACACACTGGAAAATAACCAGAGAAATGCATATAGTTTGAAACCCAAAAGCAAGACAATAAATCAAACACGTACCTTCTACAGTGATATTAAGATGGAGAATGTCTGTTCCACCACGATGTGAACACTCACAGGTGTGGTTCCCACTATCCACTGGTGTCAAACCAGTCAGGTGGAGAAATACAGTCTGATTCTCCGTCATGAGAGTGAATCTGGAGTCACATTTGTTCTCAAAGTCCTGTCCATTTCGATACAGCAGACGACACTCTTCTCCACCGCTCGTCTCTGTTCTGATCTTACACACTAGAAGTATGATGGGACTCAGTGTTGTATTGATGCATATCGGAGTAACATCTGGTTTGCTACCGATGGTTTTCTGCAGTTGCTTCCCAGTCTCTGCAATCAATTAAAATCAAAAAGTCAATAGTATAGTAGTGCATTTGTAAAATTAAAGCTATATTAGTTCCTGTACAGTACCTTTGGTGTTGAAGACATACAAAGTTAGCTGCAGTAGCAGAACAAACCACATTTTCCATCTACCCATTACTGGTGCAACTGCTGCTGGAGGGTACAGTATAATGCACTATAAAGGAGGAGAACACACTGATACCTTTGCACTGTGGCAATCTAAACCTCAAACTCTCAGCTCTCAGAGGTACGAGCTGATGTGAGGTCCTCTAAAAAGGAAGTGCAACACATGAACGCTTTTGCTCTCATGTTAGGACACTCTAGAAAGTCAATGTTTGGGAGAAGAGAGAGTTTCATTGCATGCACAACCCCAATCCCAGGTCTTTACTTTGATGAGGCAATGAGAAGATTATATTATTATTAATCAGGCAAAGACGTAGAAGTAGAGCACCTGTAGGAGTAAATACATGTGCTACTTCTTTGTGATGAACCCACAACAAGAAGTGCCATCCACTACATCTGCTAAACAAGTTTAAGAAAAGAAATATCAGGTACATGCAAGTAAAAGTGCCCCCCCCGCCCTCCCTCCAGGACTCGTACACTGGTAGGACCAGGAAGCAGGCAGAGAACATCACCAAAGACCCCACACATCCTGCACACACTCTCTTTAACCTCGTCCCCTCTGGCAGGCGCTACAGATCCCTGAGCACAAAAACAACCAGACATAAAAACAGCTTCTTTCCCACTGCCATCACTCTACTGAACACTTGATAAGTGGGGTCATCCCCACTTTGGCCACTCACCCACTTCCCTACACATTACATGCTTATCATTCCAATATGCATCTTGCACACTACTTCTCACTATTACTTTTTGCACTTTACATCCCACTCCATGTGTACTTGTCTTGATATTATGTCTTATTTGTATATTTGTATTTTTGTATATTATGTTGATGTGTGCCTATATGTATATTGTTGTCTCTATTGTACAGTATGTTACTACTACATGTCTATTTGTTGAATGTATAGAGAGTTAACACCTACCGAAGTCAAATTCCTTGTGTAAGTAAGTATACTTGGCCAATAAATCTGATTCTGATTCTGAAATGACGAAACAACAACCTATTATCTAGTTTATGTGACTGTAAGTATTACAAGCTTTGGGGATATTTCATCTTCAGTTAGCAATTATAAAGTTATAATGACTGAATTTTATTTTTTTAAATTCCAGTATAATCAACATTATACAAGTCACGGCCAAAGGGTCTCAAACTTTTCTCTGTGTGTAGTTTTAAGGATGTTATTTTGACATGATTGTGATAATCAGAAAGTGACCAGCAACAACTTAAAATAATTAGGGGTGTTGAGGATAAATATTTTCAGAAAAAAAACTATTCCTTTGATGGGTGATGCATGCGTTAATGATCCAGCATCTTGAAGAGTGTGACGAGAAAATGATTAGCTTTTAGTAAAGAAACAGTACGCCGTCAAAATATTGCATAAAATCTTCACATAAAAATGTATTAATGGCAAAGGACCTTTTTTATTAGATGTACTTCCTAACCACCTGTCTACCACAGATCTGTCTTATATACTGCATGTTTTATTGATGGTTGCAAGAAAAATGATCACTATTAACTGGATGAAGCCTAACCCCCCCCCCCCCCAAAGGCTGCTCACTGGCTACAGAAAGTAACGCATGTCTACATGATGGAATACACATGACTGCCCAGCTACAGCTAAGGCTATGTTTAGACGGAAACGATCTGAAGAGAAAACGCAAAAGTGGCATTAAAGTTCTCACTTTTTATTCCGCGTTTAGACGAGCGTTTTGTGGGGGGGGGGGGGAATCTGCGTGCATATGGTGACGCAAAAGTGTGTGAAATTCGATGTAGTATGCACACCAGGCGGCTAGGTGGTAGTGTGAAGCACTGTCACACAACACCACAAAGTCCACGCGCCTGCGTAGAACCTTCCTTTTACTTCTCTCCCTAGTAGCCAAAACCAAAACATGGCGAAGCGAACAACATTAGTTGTTGCTCCAAACAACCTTAGATTACAAAGCCACAAAGGCACAACAGGGCGTGGACTGGGAGTCCTGCCAGTCAAAATATATAGACATATGGACCGAATTTCTTCAGCAGTATCCTGTACCTGGAGAGACGTCATATCCACACGAGAAAGACGCTATCTGTAAAAGTCAGATATCATCAAAGCTGAGAGCCATCCGGTCCAAGTATAGACAGGTTGTGGATACCCAACGGCGGAGTGGGCATGGGCGAGTAATCACTCTATATTTTGATTTATGTAACGAAATATGGGGTGGGTCACCAGCCACCACAACAATAGAGGCTGGTGTTGAAACATCAGAAGTGAATGACACACACAGACTTTTGCGTTTTTACCCTTTAGATGGAACATGACGGTGCGTTTTTAAGATTTCCACTCTGGAGGGTGGTTTCACTTTTTTGCGTTTTTAAGCCCCAAAAATGCCGTCGCCGTCTAAACGAAAGGCATATCTGATAAAATATTTTGTCGTTTTCACCTGCGAGCGTTGTTGTGTAAACAGTAAGTACTAAAAGTACCTATTTTTACCAGAAGGTGGACACCAGTTATTGACTGTCTTGGTTGTGATCCCCGTACCTGTAAAACCTAATTTGTTTTTCATTTATCAGTATCATCATTATTCTATCTATTCATCACTAACCCTACGCAGAATCTTTATAGCGACAGCAATATATAACTGTAGGTATGCTCACTGTAAAACTTTTCACTGTAAAGTTACAGTAATATACTGACAGCAGCTTCGCCAGTAAACTACTGTTTTACAGTAAGCATACAGTTTTTAAATGTGAAGGTATTTTACTGTAAATAGACATACAGTTTCTTACTATATTATTTGAAGAACTCATTATTGTATGCTTTTATTAAATTAAGCCAAAGTATGAGGGAAAAATATAATATGTGTTTACCTTCCACAGTGATATTCAGATGGAGAATGTATGTTCCCTCAGGATGTGTACACTCACAGGTGTGGTTCCCACAATCCACTGGTGTTAAACTGGTCAGGTGGAGAAATACAGTCTGATTCTCCATCATAAGTGTGAATCTGGAGTCACATTGGTTCTCAAAGTCCTGTCCATATCGATACAGCAGACGACACTCTTCTCCACCGCTCGTCTCTGTTCTGATCTTACACACTAGAAGTGTGATGGGACTCAAAGTTGTATTGGTGCATATCGGAGTAACATCTGGTTCTCTCCTGATGGTTTTCACAAGAGTCACTGCAAACAACCCAAAGTTAGGAAACTTATTACAGGCTACACATTATTCTAGCAAACTGCAAAACTAGCTGACTGGCATGCATCGCATGTTATTAATAATAAATCTCCTGTACATACCTTCAGAGTCAAAACCCAAACACAGTGGCAGGAGCAGAACATAACACAGTGTCAACTGACCCATGATGATAGAGAGGTCTGAGTAACAGTGTTGCAGTCGGGAAACTATACTGAAGAGAGGGGGGTGGGGGGGACGAGGCGACACTGACATCAAACTACCTAAAATACCTTAAAAGCACATGAGCTGATGAAGTGTCCTAGAAAGGAAGTAAAAGAACTCTCAACTTTGAAGTTAAGACACAAGTGTGTTTGAGCTTAGGTAACATTTTTGATAAAGAAATACCACATATGCTCTCCATATTATACTTACCACAATAGCATTATACCCAACAAGCATAGCACATATCACATACTATACCTTAACACGTGGTGATTGACATTGACTACATTTAATTTGAAAAGTTTTTGAAGCAAAAGTATTTTTTTTCTTCATTTTTACAGAATAATAAATGATAAATTCACAATACAGTATTTTTGTCATATCAGTATAACATCCAACCAGAGGGCAGCTTTACAGCACAGTGTTAAATTACTCTTTAAATTGATCCTACAAGAGGAATAAGACTCATTTGTCTTTACCAAAAATCAATCAACAAATTATAGTGATAAATTATTGTATCACAATAAAAAAAAATTATAAATAGCTTCTTCTCTGACAAGAATGTTAAAGCCAGTATGTTCTCCTTTGAAATTTCCATTCCGGCCCGATGTCTGTTTTTGTTTTGGTCCCCTCTACGTGACCTAAAAATCCTCGGCATCTTTCTAAACCGTTGCATGACCAGAGACGTGATAAAACACGGGTAAATATTGGAGGTGCATTTGAAAGATGGAGACAGCTTAGAGACCAAAAGTGACAAAACTTAACGGATGCTAAAAATATCCTCCTGAAATTGTAAGCACTGAGCTTCACTAATTTATCACGGCTAATAGTAGGGATTGGCAAGATAAACTTAGACAACATTATTATCTCTATGGAAGAAATGGTATATGTTTATTTAGTTTTTACTGTTTATGGGGTACGCAAAGTAGTAAGGCCAGCACTCACTGAACCCCAACTGCAAAGTGTGTATTTTAAGACCAGGGGGCTTTTGTATCGAGCTAGCTTTGGCTATCATCAACTATATATACCGTATGTACACTGACATCATGGGATGTTGGGTTTAGTGTTCTCAACCTGGCAACCCGCATGAGCGTTGAGTCTGGGGTACAAGGGGCCGGGGGAGCAGCTGTCTCCATTATTCTGAATTTAGACTACAGTACACCATTTTAAACTCTACCTGTCAGTATTACGTATTGCTCCCTTAAATAAAACTTATATTGAAATATTTCATTGTTATGGCTTTGACTAACAGAATACCAAAACAAGTTGCAACTTTATTTTAAAAACAAATTTATTGGATACTTTACAGTAATAAAATTAAATAGTATAATGCACCCAATGTGCTCCTTTTAAAACATTAAACTTACAATAAGATTAATAGAAAACAGGGGAGCTTGATCAGTTTTAGAATGAAATGCAAAAAAGTAAGCAAGTGCCCTGGACAGCAGATCCTGCTTTACAGCAATTCAGTCGTTACATGCATCACATCGGATTAGATATTATGTAATTAAAACTCTTCAAAAGCATCTTTCAATTTGTATCAGGTAAACACATTCAATTATATTACAGTTGAGTAAAGCTCGTTCTCTTTCTGTATGTAGGTGCTGTACGGCTCAATGTCTTCTGGCTCCTGCAGCAGCAGCACACAGATTAAAAAATATTAAAATGAAGTCAAATGAACAGCAGATAACAAGTAGGTACAACATTTAATGTGCAGTACCGTGTTTGCGTGACTTGTCAGCGCTTCTGATCGTCTTCTGTCGGACAAACAGAAACAACTCACTACAAATTGTTTATTTACATCTCCTTTACTAAAATAGTTTTACTCCCCATCATAACTATATGTAGGCTGTATTAATGTCTTACCTGTGGTGATTTCTTCTGTGGATACATCCGAGGATAACTCCAGTTATGATGATGAATATAATTACACCAATAATTACAGCATTGTGGAAAGGCATTTCTGTAGAACTGCTGGCATCTTCATCCGCTTAAATATTGTAAAGAAAAAAAAATAGTTTTCCACAGTATCAGGTTTGTATTACTGGCCTTTTATATTGTTAGTATTAAGCACATCATCATGGTTTTGTTGTACTACACTTTTATTTACAAATAATCAAATAAAGCACGCACTGGAAAATAACCAGAGAAATGCATATAGTTTGAAACCCAAAAGCAAGACAATAAATCAAACACGTACCTTCTACAGTGATATTAAGATGGAGAATGTCTGTTCCACCACGATGTGAACACTCACAGGTGTGGTTCCCACTATCCACTGGTGTTAAACCAGTCAGGTGGAGAAATACAGTCTGATCCTCCGTCATGAGAGTGAATCTGGAGTCACATTTGTTCTCAAAGTCCTGTCCATTTCGATACAGCAGACGACACTCTTCTCCACCGCTCGTCTCTGTTCTGATCTTACACACTAGAAATATGATGGGACTCAGTGTTGTATTGATGCATATCAGAGTAACATCTGGTTTGCTACCGATGGTTTTCTGCAGTTGCTTCCCAGTCTCTGCAATCAATTAAAATACAAAGAAATCAATGTAGTATGAAATAGATTCAATGAGTAAGCATGTGCTACATTTATGCATTTGTAAAATTAAAGCTATAGCAGTTCTTGTACAGTACCTTTGGTGTTGAAGACATACAAAGTTAGCTTCAGGAGCAGAACAAACCACATTTTCCATCTACCCATTACTGGTGCAACTGCTGCTGGAGGGTACAGTATAATGTACTATAAAGGAGGAGAACACACTGATACCTTTGCACTGTGGCGATCTAAACCTCAAACTCTCAGCTCTCAGAGGTACGAGCTGATGTGAGGTCCTCTAAAAAGGAAGTGCAACACATGAACGCTTGCTTTCATGTTAGGACACTCTAGAAAGTCAATGTTTGGGAGAAAGTTGCATTGATCTAAATACTTTTTATTGCATGCACAACCCCAATTACAGGTCTTTACTTTGATGAGGCAATGAGATTATATTATTAATGATCAGGCAAAGACGTAGAAGTAGAGCACCTGTAGGAGTAAATACATGTGCTACTTCTTTGTGATGAACCCACAACAAGAAGTGCCATCCACTACATCTGCTAAACAAGTTTAAGAAAAGAAATATCAGGTACATGTTGTATTCAACCTGCGAGAATCTAACATAAGGCTCTTTGATCTATTCTGAACAACTTACCTTCCACAGTAACAAGTGTTCCTCCTTCATCCTATGAACACACACAGGTGTAATGTGTAAGTGCATCATTTCATGCATTCATTTTCAAAAACCTTTTCTTTGTTAAATATTTGTCAGCTTAATGCCTGAAACATACAGTATATAAACGTAGAAGTGCATACAAAGATTGAGCTACTCACTAAGTTGAAAGGTTTAAAAGAAAAGAATAAATTGCTCACCAAAGAGCCGGGGGGGGGGTTCACATACAGATAACCGTGATGGTCCTGACCTTGTATTGTATCTGGAAATAGAGTGAGTGAATTATATCAGTGGAACACAGAGAAGCAACTACAGTTCATCTAGCAAAAGTAGAATGGAAATGAATGTTACTCCTTGCTGTAAATTTGTATCCTTAATTATCTTATTCAAAAACATTTTTTTTTTTTTTTTACAGATATTAGAGCTGCACTTTACAACAAAATGCATATCTTAATTCCAGTGCTTTTCTCAACATTAACACCTACCTACAGTTAAATTATAAAGTAAAAATTCTCAGGATAAGCCCAAGGACAAATTCAATTCAATACAACTTTAGTATCAAATCATAACAAGTTATCTCAAGACACTTTACAGATAGAGTAGGTCTAGACCACACTCTATAATTTACAAAGACCCAACAATTCCAGTAATTTCCCCAAGAGCAAGCATTTAGTGTGACAGTGGCGAGGAAAAACTTCCTTTTAGGGAGAAACCTGGGACAGACCCAGGCTCTTGGTAGGCGGTGTCTGACGGTGCCGGTTGGGGGTGTGATGAACAGTAGCAATAATAGTCACAATAAAGATAATGGAACTATGACTAGAAATAGTTGTAGTAGTTCATGGTGTAACAGGGCACTGCAGGGTGTTACAGGGCGTAGCAGGGCACTGCAGGGTGTTACAGGGCGTAGCAGGGCACTGCAGGGTGTTACAGGGTGTTACAGGGTGTAGCAGGACGTAGCAGGGCGTAGCAGGGTGTAGTAGGGCACTGCAGAGCGTAGCAGGGTGTAGCAGGGCACTGCAGAGCGTAGCAGGGTGTAGCAGGGCATAGCAGGGCGCGGAGAAGGACCACAGCAACAGCTCCAACCATGATTTAGGTGCCACCCAAATCCAAGGAAAACTGCTGGGCGAAAAAAAACATAAGGACTCCAGGGAATAAGCTCCCCAGAGCTAAGTTAGTAACAAGCATTTCTGGGACATGGATGCACAAAGATGGAAAGAAAGAGGAGAGCGGAGCTCAGTGTGTCAAAGGAAGGAAGTCCAATTGCAATGATAAATGCGGCAGCACTACCAATCAAGTACTGGCTTCTTCTTCTCCTAAAAAATGAAGACAGAAACTCCACATCATTTCAGATCACATCAATATTTAGCAATAAATACAGTAAATGCATTCTTACTGTTCCCTATATCACCAAATGTATAATGCTGCACATTAAGCTATAAAAATACCATATACCACAAGTTTATACCCATTATAAACATTACTACAAGTGCTAATTTTGTGAGGAGTGCCAGCTCTGATTTATTCTACAAGTAGCATTGAAATTATTCACAACAGTGTAGGAGACACCTAGAAGATCTCAAAAGCAAGCCAATCAAACACATACCTTCCACAGTGATATTGATGTGGAGAATATCTGTTCCACCAGAATGTGTACACTCACAGGTGTGGCTCCCCACTATCCACTGGTGTTAAACCAGTCAGGTGGAGAAATACAGTCTGATTCTCTTCCATAAGTTGGAATCTGGAGTCCCATTCATGCACCAGGTCCTCTCCATATCGATACAGCAGACGACACCCTTCTCCCCCCGCTCATCTCTGTTCTTACACACTAGAAGTGTGATGGGACTCAGTGTTGCATTGGGTGGGGGGGATTTCTAACAATGGTTCCAAATGAAAAGCATTCATTTCTGCTAAAGCATCATTCTTAAAGAAATAAACCCAACCATAGTATTATAGAACATGTACGGGAAGCCAAACTTACCGGCTCTTTGATTATTTTTTTCCCCCCTTGAAGCAGGGGTCCAAAAAACAACTGGATGTCAAATTTAAGCACTTCCAACGTCTTTCAAGAACTCGTTTGAGGACGTCCAATGAATTCAAATTGGTTTGAAGGAAGACATGATATGAGACCAGACAGCAATACAATGTCCAGAAGTTATTTTCCCGGGTTATGAATTTATGAACGAGATGGATAGATGAGAAAGACTTTATTGTCCCCAGGAGGGAAATTAGTTTCCACAGTGTGCGTGCATTATCTATGCCTCTGGAGTATAGCTGCATCCATATAGACCCACATAAACATCACAATGTAAAAAGATGTAAACTTCCAGGAGTCCAGAATTTCAGTTAAGAGAAAATCAGTTGCAGGTCAAACACACACCAGAAGAACATTTCCAAACTGCCTCAGTTTTTAGCCGTGGTCCAGCAGTTCAAATAGCCAGCTGAATAGTGGATGTACAGAGTGAAGCCCCACAAAGCTGTCAAGACCATGGCCAGGACCATAAAAACCTTCAGGGTCCAAAGATAGCGCTCCAACTTCTGCTCCAGGCGACTGCTGCTGGCCATCACCTGCAGGAGCTGAGGGCGACAGACAACACAACAAAAGCTTTAGGGATACAGTCCTAGAGAAGTTATTTAAGCATCAATGGGCTGTTCCTATGTATATCCATAACAATAAAGCCGGTACCGAGCACACGACTAACCGTTGCGTGACTCCTTTGGTGATCGCTGCTGGCCGTCAGTCTGAGGATGGGCTTCACATCCTGCAGGACCTGACACTTGAGTCTGAAAAGAAAGAAAGATCAATCGAAATGTATTCATAGAGCACTTTTAACCCTTGTGTTGTCTTCCCGTCGACTGTGCAACTTTTTATTTTTCTGGGTCAAAATTTACTTTTTCTTTCAACGTTTGTTGTCGTCTTTTGCAACACGGTCTCACGGCAGTTCGTGAAATGGTCACGTCATTTTTAATCTATTGATTCGTGTACACGGACACGTTTATCTCGTTTTTTTGTGTGGTGGTCAGCACGTAATGGGAAGCATCTATACGGAGGTTGGGTTTAGGAAAAGAACAACGGGGAAAGGAAATGTCACACGTGGGACACGATCCGCGGTCTCTGGGGGACTCGGGACAACAACGGGACGGTTGGGTTTCATCCACCACCCCAACCAACCTCCCTACGCGGATATTCGGCATTTCATACTACTCGCTACCGTAGTCGTGCTGTGATCACGAAAGATGCTTCACCGAGCTATTTCCGACATTTTTGTCAATCTTTTCAACTTTCTTTTATAATTTTTTTCTCTCCAAATACTATAAAATTGAATAAAACACCCAAATTCAATGAAAGTACTGAGCTGATCTTTTATTTTACTTGCGAAGAGTAATGGTTGTATGGAACCATCCACGTTATTTTTTTACAATTTGGTTGAAAGAAATCCAAATTTCTGACATGGAAACGTTTTGAATATGGGTCAAATTTGAGCCGAGGACATCAGGAGGGTACAACAACCTAAGTTGACCAAAGTACTGTACAGAAGAATAAATAAAAGACATAGAATACATAACCCACATAGGCATAACATTTATAAATAAAACAAATTAAAGAGAAAACAGCTTTACAATAAAAACCATAAAATCCAAATGTCAACGTCAGGTGTCAAAGGCCAAGGAGAAGAGGTGGGTTTTAAGAAGAGATTTAACAACAGAGGCCTGTCTAATGGGCAGAGGCAGATCGTTCCACAGTTTAGGAGATGAATGTGAATTTGGTCACGCTTTTGTGGTTATCTTTAAAAAATAAAAACATGTTTATGAACATTACTGATATTTTCAAGATTGTGTCTCTTTGTTAGGCAGGACTAAACACATTTTTTTTTTTTACACACAGAACACATGCACAATTGCTATTGTAAATAAAATGTAATATTGTGCCGTGTTAAACAGTTCTCATGAGTCTGACCTTTGCACTGGGGGACTCTCCTCCCAGAACAGGGCCAGGTCCTGGTTGCCATCAGTGGTACTGGGCTCCATTTCAGCAGATGACTCAATGGCTTTAAATTAACGACGCACACATCAATAATGAGCAGTAAATATGAAAGGATTATCAACTCATTCAAAAGGTGAATGTTGCTGGGCATGGCTGAGTGACAGAACATGGTCCAGACCTACCTTCACACAGGAACACAATGGTTTCCACGGAGCTCCCAGCTGCTGTTGCCAGGCGCCTCGTATTACTCTGAAGCTGAGGCAGAACAGCATGCTTAAGCAACAAATGGACTTTGTTACTGCAATACAGAGGAATCAGATTAGATTTCCTCTACAGTCTCTCTCCTACAGCATTGTGTTGAATAATTTAATCAAGTGGTACCCCACCCACAACCCACCGTTTTTTTAAAAGCTCCTTACCTGTTTAAAACCATCTAATCTACTAAATGTCCAAATATCAGCATCACTATTTCATTTAAACTCACACTTCCACACACATATCTTTAAAACTTTGTTTGAATATTATGTTTTTAATTCATTCATTTAATGTATTATTGTTGCTTTCCTTTATTTATGCTTTTTTTTTTTATTTATTATTATTTAGTGTGTCCATACCATGTCTTTTTTTTACCATTATATTTATATATATATTTATATATATATATACATACATACATACATACATACATACATACATACATACACATTAAAAAAAGCATTTAATACTCATAATGTTGTTTGACTCTCCCACGTTGGGCAAAGCAAGCAAGTAAATAAAAATGTGTGCTTTTTTTTGTACCGTATACAAATAAATTGCCACCGGAACACTAAAAACTAAATGCAAGTTTGTTCCTCAGCTGGACAGGACACAGACAAGAGATAGAGCCGCTTACACAACCAGAGACACACAGGCAGACAGATTTAAATTTAGGTTTACAGTAATATGGAACCAGGTAGAACAGGTTATCGAAGATGCAGACCGACACTGACTTTTTCTCACTATAGGAGATGATGAGAGTTTCCGGACAGCGGTTTAGATGCTGCAACACATTGAAGTGAGGGAAGGATGAAACTAGGTCAATCGTTCATACGCCCCGGCCACGAGACAAAGCATGAACCTGTGTGTGAAGCACAATCATTGACGGTACGCGTCATAGTTTTATCTTTGTGGTCAGCTCCGATTGATGGAACGTATTTATTTAATTACTTATTCTATATAAAGCGTCCAGCAAGAAGACACTGGCCACCTACTTTGTCCTCATCACCTGGCACAGCTGAATAAAAATGGGGCTCAGAGATGAGAAATTGGACCTATGTAACAAGCAACTACTCTGACAAGAAAAGAAAGGAAAGGAAAGTACATAACAGAAACCACAGCATGAATAACAACTCTTATTTTGATCTCTGGCCTGGGTTTAGTGGCTTTTACTCTTGCTTGCTTGTAATGCTTGTGATAACAGTGTCAAATAATAAAAAGGATTATACTTTTTGAGCTAAACTATTAGAAAGCAAAGAGTCACATCAACTGTAATACAGACATGTGACAAAAATCAAATGGATCCTTGCTACACATTGTTATAGGGATTGAACACTGTGGTTTGAGTCGACACCAGCAACCCTGTATTATCTAGGTCTACCAGCAGGGGGAGTAGTGGACACATATTGGAACTGTATGACCTATAAATCTCTGTATGATGCTCCTGGTGTCAATATATGCATCACTAATCATTGTGACATTTTTAACTACAATGGACATTCCAAAATAGTGTTAGTGTTTGTGCAGGAAATTGGTGAAATTGTGAAATAATATTTGAATTATTAGCCGCATTATGACAAAAAAAAAAAAAAAATGAAAGACATAAATTAAAAAAGTTAATTCTTTATTGTATTGTGTCGTCCTGAGAGCACAAACGGATAACGAGCAGCAATGGTTATAAATACACACTGTATCCATAAAAGTACAACTAAAGGGGACAGCTTTTACGGATTATGTTTTATCATTGTGACCAAATATATGATGCGGGTAACTTTAATCTAACAGTTACCAATATATATATATATATATATCTTTTTTTTTTTTTTTTTTAATGTGTGAATAAAATTACCAATATTGTAACCTGGTTGACACAAAAAACATAGCAGTCAAATACAATACTGCAATTAAAATAATAATACTTACCTCTCATATTCCATGGGATTTTATAAACCTTTAGTTTAGCTGTAAAGAAAAGAAAGGACAACCGTATTCATTTAAGTTAATTTTATACTTGGAAAGTTGTAAAATGCATAATGAAATATAGCATGCATTATCCACAATGCACTGGGTAACACCTGTACATGGACTACTACTACTTACGCAGCAATCTGAGGCCGTATTCAAGAAGTAATACACGATATACTTCAGAAAATGCATGTTCTGGAAAAGAGAAAAAATACTTTGTGTTAACTCATCCATTCCAACATCAAAAGGAAGAAATGTGTTTTGAAAAAGGCACATCTGTCTTTTTGCATTTCCTCTGAAAGCTTTGAAGCCTCAAGCTAAAGCGTGACCCAGATATACAGTCAAACATGTCTCACAGCACTCAAACACTCCGCCGAAATAATCTTTCTTACACCCCCTTTCCTGAAATATCACAATGTCCTTGCTCACAACATGTTATATTTATTGGTGGTTATGGTTTTGCAAATGTTCAGCTACAGAAATCAAGATGTTTTGTGTACTGGAATTTCGAACAAAGATGCAAGGTACTTAAAAATTAGATACCATCTCTGTAGTAGTGTACCATTAAACCAAACTGCATAGGAAAATTAACTACATTTAGACACATTTAGAGATTGAGATAAAAAGATTGAACTTCACCTTTGATCCTTGTGGCATGTCATACACATCCATGTCCACATCCTTAGCAACTTCACCCTAAATCAGACAGAAAAAAATTAGACTCAGTTTGTGATAATTTTGTGCATCAGTGGTAGGCACTTATTACGAACAGTACTGTCAGCTAAAAATATGGATGAAGAAAGCAAGGCCTATCATTATTAGACACCAACGACTTTTCAAAACTCTTAAAATGGTCGAATGCAAGATATTTAAACCTAACAATTATAATAAACTGACATTGAAAAAGACAATTACTGAAAACCAAAGTATTAATCCACTACTCCCATTTGTTTCAACTTTAAACTGCCACAGGTTGCACTCAGTCAGTTTACATGTCCAGGTGGATTTGAAGACCTTGCATGTGTGCACAGTGTCCACTAGGTGGCGCCACGTAGCCAGAATTTAATTTGCTGTGGCTCAAAGGCTGCTGGGAAATTTGTCTTTCAGGAAGCAGCATGAGCCACTAAATAAATAAGTTGCCATCACGCAGGTAAAATGTTCCCTAATGAGAGGCATTCAGCATGTAAATACACTTTATATGTTAACAGGTATTAACTGTATGTTTTAGTCGGTCGGTGTTTATGGCGGTTTGGCGTCCATTTTTGTTTTCAACAGCGTGTTCCTTTCATTCCTCCTGAACTCTTAAAAGTTAACGTTAGCTTCACGTTAACTGTTGGTTCATAGTCGTATTTTAACTGCAGGTCATGTTTAACGTACTCCTTATTGACTAACGTTGTTTATTATTAATAGTAGTTGTTTATCTTTCAGAATTAGCAGGTTGGCGGGCGGAATAACGTTAGCAAAGTTACCAGGAAGATTCACTCAACCTGCATGCGTCTTCAATCATGGTAAGGCAGCCGAGGAGAAGACATCTTACCATTGTTAGCTTGCGTTTTGCCCCTTAAAGGTGTACTGGGCATGACATATAGGTATAGTAACACACCCCTATTCTAATCCTAAATGACTGCACTGCAACAAAGGAGAGCAGCAGATCCCCGTTTACTGAGACCTTTTAAAGGACCAGCTGTCCACAGGAAACTCAGGTGTTATGTCCACAGGAAGTGACACATTTCCCCCCGCTCCTGTTTTTTAATTAAAATAGTCAACATGTGGCCGGGTTAGCTCAGTTGGTAGAGCAGGCTCACATATATAGAGGTTTACTCCTCGACGCAGGGGCCACGGGTTCGACTCCGACCTGCGGCTCTTTGCAGCATGTCATTCCCCCTCTCTTTCATGTCTTCATCTGTCCTTTTGAAATAAAGGCCTAAAATGCTTGAAAAAAAAATCTTTAAAAAAACAAATGTGCAGTTTAGTGACATCACATTAAATGATTTATGGTCTTTTTACTACAAATTCAGAGACATCAGTGTGCGTCAAAGTGCCCACTGCCCAGCTAGCTTATTTTTGTTGATAAGACTTGATGACATGACGACATTATTGTATCATGCCTTTATCGAATCCATCATATCTTTGTCATTAGTGTCATGGTTTGCGTGTGTTTCAGTTAAGCACAAGAATCGCCTAAATCAAATTGTGAAATGGTCAAGTAAATTGACTGGGGAGTCCCAGCTGCACCCCACATCCCTGTATGCTAAACAACTACAGAGGATAGCTATGGCCATCTTAGAAGATAGCCTACACCCTTTGCAGAGGGAATTGCAGTATCTCCCCTCTGGACGGAGGCTAAGAGTCCCTGGTTTTAAAAAAGATTTAAAAACAGTTTTGTCCCAGCAGCAATCACTCTGTTAAACTGTAGGATTACTTGCACACAACGCACAAGCACCTTGGTCATGTCCTAGCTGTAGAATTGCGGCATATAACTGCACAAGTCAATGTGGTCATGTTCTGTCTGTCTACCCTGTTTTATCCATGTTGTACTGTCTGTTTTTGTATGTTTTAATGTTTTGTGTGTTGCATGTTATGGTGGTGGTCTACAAAGTTTTAGGGATGTCCTGCCTCTTAGACTGTAAACCTAGTTTACCTACAGGTACCAATAAAGTAACCTGAACGTGACAAAAAAAAACGAAGCACACAAACTGGTGTGATCTTTCTCACTAGCAGGAGGACATAAGCTCCATGATGTCCTGGTTCTCCAGCCCCGTGTACAGCCGCTACTGGCAGCACTACCAGCAGGCCATGGCCTGGCACCAGAGACACGGGCGAGCCTACCGAAAGGCCTTGGAGGCGGCCTACGGCTGCAGCCAGGAGCGGTATCCCAGCAGCCACCAGCAGCGCTACGCTGACTGGAACGCAGGAGAGGAAGAGGACGGAGAGGACGGGGACGAGGACGAGGAGAGCGGCTCGGACAGTGAGATCGAGTGCGACGTCAGCAACATGGAGATCAGCGAGGAGCTTCGGCAGTACTTCGCCCAGACAGAGAAACACAGAGAGGAGCTGAGTAAGAGAACGGTTGAGGAAAAGTTAAAGATTGTGACATTATTGCAAATTTTTTTGAGGGCTACAATCTCCAAACTTTTCCCATCTCCGTCACATTATCAGTAAATCGGCTTTGCTTAGGGATGCACATTTGGCATCACATATCACAGTCTGTTTTCTTGTCCTTGCAGAGAAGCAGCAGCAGTTGGAGGCCGAGCAGCACGAGAGCTATGTGCCGGCAGACCAGGACCTGCGCGGCGCCTCCTGGCGAAGTAGCATGGCCCCTCCCTTGGAGCGACCCGGCGAAAGACGCGGGGCTGAGATGAAGAAGCTGTATGGCAGGGATGCCGCCAAGATCCTGGCCATGGAGGCGGCAATGCAGCTCAATTTTGACAGAAACTGTGACCTCAAACAGCCCAAGTACTGGCCTGTTATTCCACTGAAACTGTGACGGCTGCGGGCTGTGAACGCTTTGATTTGGAGGAAATCCCTTCCCTGATCTCTTGGTGAGACGGCAGCTTTGTCGTGTAATGGATTGTGGCTGCTGATGGAGAACTGATGGTGTCGCTTAGCTGAGGGTTACGAGTTATTTTAAGCACAAAAAAAGTTGCATAAATTAGCTGAGCTTCTGCTCAGACAGACGTGAATGTTACTGACCTGTCAGCGGCTGCTCTAAATGAAAACGTATGATTTCTTTTTAATGCTACATATAACGTTGGATTTCTTTGTTGCTTTACACGTTTACAGAAGTTTATTTTTAACTCAGGATCAAGCGTGCAACACTATCATTTATCCAAGAGACTGCATGGTTGTACGTGGTCCTTCCAAAGTTGTTTTTGACAGATTTCGGGACCAAAACTGAAAAGCATCGAGAATAAAAGTGAGTGTCCGCTGAGGTTCAGAGGTGCAGTAAAACTGCTCCTGTAGGTAAATGTATTCAAACATGTGCCTGCGTGTTACCTCCTAATCTGTTTCTGTGTACCCTCTAGCTGGGTGATGATGCATGCTGCAGGACCTCCTCTTATGCTTATCGACTTGGTCTAACCACAAAACCATTTTCAACCCCCCTTCCTCTGTCGCTGCATCTGATATTCCACATTTCAACATACACGGAGAGTGTGTATTTTGTTTTTGTCGTTTCTAAACTGACGTTTCATCGCGTTCAAAGCTGCTCATGTGGTTTCTCAGGAGAGACATTGACTATTCTCTTTTATCTTGTGCTTGCACCACCCAGCACCCCCCTTTTTAGACTGAAGGATGTGTATTTTAATATGATTCTGTTTTCAATAAAGTGTTCCCCGTCTGGATTAAACCTGCTTTGTCTGTGGTGATTTCTTATTCACTTCTCTTTGTAAGGGGACTATGGCTCTTAATTGTATTACTGCAATGTTGCACTTGATAAAGGTAGTGTGAAGGAAGGAGTACTTAGATGATTTACTTAAAGGTCTAATGTGTAGGAATTTGTCCCATCTAGCGTTGAGATCATATATCGCAATCAACTCTCTCACGCCACGCAGTTCAAAGTACGTATTACAGCTACGGTAGCCTTCATGCTTCAAAAAGCCGGTCTCTTGCTCTTTTCAATATCCTTCTTCTTTTTCTGGGTGAAGAAGAAGACTCCTGTTCCTGAAATTTGGATTTTGAATACGTGTGGTCCTCCATGTTTCCTTCTGCAAACTACAGGAAGCTACGATACCCATTAGCAGCATTAGCAGCACCTGTGAGTTTATCATGTGACAGCGAAAACATGAAAGGCGGAGCAGTATGTCCTGTATGTCCCTTACCGGCTAACGTATTTTAAGATGGCGCATGAATATGGAGCATCTACCCCCAGTTCATGCAAACGCAAATGTAAAAAAACAACAATGTAAAAATACCTAATTACAAGTAAAAGTACCCAATTCAAAAATCTACTTGAAAGTGAAGGTACTGAAGGTTGGAAACCACTGGTTTAATCTTTAACTACTATTTGTAATATAATTTTTTTCAATATAAGATCTTGATCAGTAACCAGTAACTGGCTGCCAATAAATGTAGTGGAGTGAAAAGTACAACATTTGCCTCTAAAATGTAGTGGAGTTGAAGTATAAAGTAGAAAATTGAAACATTCAAGTAAAGTAAAAGTACCTAAAAATTGTACTTAAAAAGTTACTTTCCACGGGGACTTAATTCTGTTAGGGTATTTTTTTTATAAAAGTTTAATAAAGTTTATTGATAAAACAATAGTTAATACTAATTATGTATTGATTCAATGTAGCCTATTGCCGTATGCCAATGCACACATTGCAGGAAAATATATTGTCACGAAGGAATCCGGTGAAAAATAAATAAAATAGTTTTTAGCATTTTAGTACTCCCTTTTATGTTACAGCGCTTAGGAAACCAATAAGGACACATGGAGTGGATTGATGAGTCTGATCCATTTCTAGACCCAGCCGTGACGTCACATGATCTCACCCTCCATCCCCGATTTCCAAACGGGACGTCCAGTTGTTTGTATGCAACCGCCCTCCTAACAACCTGTGACCCGTGGACATCATCTGGCAGTTTTGGCACGGTTTTGGCACGGTATTTTGTGTGTCTCAGGCCAGTTTCCAGGGAAGCTGAAAAATGGGTAGGTGAACTATTTTCTACATTTTTGCTTACTTTCGTTGCAGCAGATGTGCAAAACCTTTAGATCTGTGTCTTAATTCGCTTCTTTCTTGATGTTTGGATGCGCTCCTCCAGCAGCTGCAGGGAACTTTTCTGTTGTGTTGTGTGCGCTGCGCGTGATGCACCGTGTTTGACTATTTGCACGTCTGCTATAACCAGTTTGAAGTTTTACACGGGTCAGATTTACTTTTGCGCCATTGCGCACCATTAGATTAGATTAGATTAGAATCAACTTTATTGTCATTGTGCAGAGTACAAGTACAAAGACAACGAAATGCAGTTTGCGTCGAACCAGAAGTGCAAAAAAGCAGAAAAGTGCAATGTGATATACAAAGTATAGACAGGTGGTGCATAGACAGGACAAGAAATATATTGCAGTGTTATAAGAGCAGAATAAATATGGCTATGTAATATGAACAATGTATGAACATGTACAGATATGTGCAATATAGTAGCAGTGACATTATACTAGTAATAAGAATAATATAGATATATGCAGTGTATTAGCAGAATATATATATATATATATATATATATATATATATATATATATATATATATATATATATATATATATACATACAAGGCTTTTAAAGATTAAAACAGGAGCAAGCTGTGAATATTTCAATATTCAGTCATTTACTTCTAGATTATTCTAATACTGTATACATTTTCCAGACTTTTCCTAAAGTGTTATAGCTTCTTTTTTTGTGAGGTTTACCTGAATGTTTACAGACATTCAGTCTTATAGTGTCTTTTCGGATGATTTCAGACAAACTACTTCTCTTGCCAGTTATATGGGAGCTTGCCTGACTGTATCCTTCCCACATCAACTCCTACTGAGAGTTGCTGTTGATTGGATTATGAGTAACTGATCCGCTCTCTCTCACTGTGGATTAAACAGGCTGGGAAAGGTTGAAACACACAAGACGTGGATGCATGCTGTAAGAAGTGCAGGGTCGTGCGCATTTCTTTATTTCTTTAATAAGCTTTATTTAATTAGCTCTCGCTGACTTTGAGATCTGCGTTGCAAAGAGCAGGGTAAATTAACAGACACAAGCTTTACATACATACTTTACAAACAGCATCAGAAAGACCCAAGATTATGAGTTTCTTTTAAGTTTTAATGTCCATTTATAACATACTGGAAGTCTCCAGGGCACAATTAGTATACATCATGTAACGTTTTAAGGTGGAATGAGCACCATGAGAGTACAGGATAGCTTCATAGTGCATCGTTACTGGATTAATATGTGCTTAAACACACAGATGAATAAACTCCCTGCACTCAAATACACATATATTAGAAGCAAAGTACACACAATGTCACCTCTTAACTGTGTGCATGTATTAAATGATTTAAACCCCAAAATTGCTGAGGTCTTTTCTAAAATACAGTGACCTTTAATTTCGCTTCAGAGCAACACAGTTTGAACCTGGATAGCACCGGATAACATCTAGAAGGTGATCTTCCAAAAATATAATCACACATTCAAACCAGTGCAGGAAAGGGAGTTAAAGCTTAAGGTTTGAGTCAGACTTGTATGTGTAGTAAACAGTATTAAGCACAGGTAGATGTTGATTATAACACCAGCTCCTCGTGCATGAAAAGCCAAAATAGCAGAGCAAGGGGAATCTCAGCAAAACAACGGTTGAGATCACAGAAAACCGATTGTGGATGTGATCGCCACTGCTTTCCAATTTGTTTTGGGAGAACAGATGAGAGACCACAGTGTATTGGCAGACATTCCAGCATTGAAACCAGTAGCATTCAGCTTGATCTCATTATAGGCCACTGATCCAACACAACCCAACTTTTCCAAGCATTTCTCTCCCTACACTCTCTCTCTTTGTGTGTCTCTCCCATTCATAACATCTGTTTCCAATAAGGCAGCAGGGCTGTTTATCGCCTTCAGGCCGGTGAGAAGTTGAGAACAGACAGGATGTAGCCAAGTGACATAATTTACTGCGATGGGGAACCAGAGCAATTTTTTTCTGCAGGAAACCACTGTAAACTTCTCTTCTTTCGGCTCCCCTTGTTTTCTTCTTATTTCCCCAAACTGCTACTTTAGTCTAATCATCGTCAGCATCATCATCCCGTCTCTTTTCATCTGCTTCTGCTTCTCTCATTGTCTTCATCATTATTCTTTCCATTCCCCTCTTCCTCCCGTCTTCTTTCCTTTCCTCCCCCTGCCTTGCGTCCTCCTCCGTGAATTCGCTCTTTGTGCTCGCTGCAGTTTTGGTCTCTGGATATGTGCAAACTCATATCCTCTTGCATCCTCTCCTGTGGATTTGCTCTGATGTGCAGAATGGATGCTGAATGGAACAGCCATCAAGCAGACAGACATCAAAGGCTGCAAGCCTACCTATACCAAATACATGGAACTAGAGGAACCAACACAGGGCAAATTATGTATGAAAGTCATCATTAACAAGTGTTGATTTTTCACTGTTAATTATTAGGAGTTGACAAGTGTTAATATGAGTTGTTTGTTCACTCACACAGTGGATATGACTCCAGGGGAGCTTTCAAAACTATCTTAAAGTGTTACATTAACTCTGATAGCTGTGGGCTTACATCAGCACTGGCAGAACTGTTGATCTTTACACCCTGAGAGTCAAATTAAGACCGACATTTGGAAAATTTGGAATTGGCTGCTAAGTGTTTTATGATTCTGACTGAGCACCAAAGACACAGAGAGAAGCAGTACTACAGCTGTACTACTGTGAATATATACTGTATATATATAGTCCCCAGAAGTCAGAATTGTCAAGACGGCTGTTGGTCAACAGAAACCTACAACCTGATGTCCAGGGAGTTTACTCTTACTCTAAAATGATTTGTTTTTGTCTTAGTTGCCTGTCTTCTATATGCCTTATTGATTTTGTTATTGATTTTATGTCTTTTGCTCTTTGTATGCTATTTTTTTAAAAGGCGTTCTTTAGTTTTAGTACCACATACTTTGACTTGGCCCTGACTAGAAGCTGTAGAAGAGCCAAAACATAATTCTATTTCAATATTTCCAACATGCCTCCATGTCTTCAATACATCCAGCTCCCAACCCTATTCATATTTAGCCTGCTTGTCTTTTCCTTGTCCTGCATGTGAGCATTTCAAGCTCAGCCCAACGGCTACTCGTCGTCGTTGAGAGGGCCTGTTGCCATGGCGACGCAGCGATGCACAAAGCTCTGAGGCGGGCGTCATTTCAAATTCCGGTACATGCGAACAGTCATACATCTGATCACACGAGGCCCACTCGGGCAACAAAATAGACTGAATATGAACATATACACACACAGACAGAAGAGGACTGCCATTCTCCCTCGCCTCCCCCTGCCGCTCTGCCACCCCCTGGAGTGATGATGATGATGAAGATGATGAACCCACCCTGCTTTGCATTTCCTCCACACAGTGACTCATGGTGTGCTTGCATACTGTAGATGGAAGCTGCTCTTATCTCACATTGCTGCTGGCATTTGCTGCAGTTTAGTACAGTAGGTTACAGGTGGAGGAGTGGGGTGGGGTGAGATACTCACATATGGGGTGGGGGGGGGGTGTGTGCAGTTGCTGGGATGACGACGACAACAACGTAACATCATGTGGAGCAGACTGTGGACCAAATCTGGGCCAGCGGGATTAGCGGCTCGTCGGATAAATTGCTGGACGGAGGGGGCGGTGGGGGGATGGGTGTGTGGGCGTACGTGAGTGTGTGTGGAGGTGAGTGTAGGTTAAGCCATCCATACTGACAGGCGTCAGATATTGTAAATAAGGCGAGCTATATGAGAGAGGCTCTCTCACTTTTATTTCTGTAGGTGGTTCCAGTAGAGGGTGGGCGTTCGATGAGGCCAGGAGTTTGTGTGTGTGTGTGTGTGTGTGTGTGTGTGTGTGTGTGTGTGTGTGTGTGTGTGTGTGTGTGTGTGTGTGTGTGCGTATGTGTGTGTGTGTGTGTGTGTGTGTGTGGGTGCAAAGGGATCGCCAAAATCGTTACACATTAAAGCAAAACTTTGCAACCACATGCAAAATCATTGCACACAGACAGCGCAGATGACGAAGATGCATGATGGGATTACTTTGCATGAATTTGCATTAAAGTGCTCATGCTCATTTTCAGGTTCGTAATTGTATTTAGAGGATATATCAGATTCATTGCTGCAGCTCCTCTTTTCACCCTGTGTGTTGAGCTCTCTGTTTTAGCTACAGAGTGAGGCATCTCACTTCTGTTCCATCTTTGGTGGGAGTCGCACATGCGCAGTAGCTAGGTAAGCACTGCTATCAGAAGCAGAGTATGAGGGTGTGCCATGCTAGCAGCTAGGCGAGCATTATAATGTGTGTTACAAAGTGACACACGTTTGTCACGTAAGTAAAGCCTGGACCACAATAGAGCTGTTTGGAGCAGTTTGTGATCAGTGTTTTCTGTTGGAGATGGTAAGTCCCTTTGAGGTGGACTTTGGGCTTTTTCACTTTGGAAGCCTATAACATGCACAAAAAAGATATGTAACACAATAAAGGGAAAAAAGCATAATATGAGCACTTTTAAAGTGTGTCTGCTTTCTGTTTCAACTGTGCGTTGGAGAGAGACGTCAGGAGGGACAGAAAAATTGTGCATTTAGTTTGGAACGTTCCTTTAAAACTCCAAATCACAGTAAGACGAAGAAGTAGCACATTTTCAACAAAAGTGTTGTGTGAGTGAGTGTGTGTACGTACGTGTGTGTTCGAGATTGACCAACCTTTTTTCAGCATCTCACGGTTCCGTTCAGGGATGAGAGGGAAGCGTCTCCTTGGCGACCGACGGCTGAGGGTGGGGTGGAAAGGGGGCGAAACTGGGTCATCATCACCACCACCACAGATTAAGGGCCCCGATCTGAGCACACACACATATACTGTACACCAAAGAAACACACACATCTACACTTAATACAAAAATAGTATCTCTGCAGAGAAATTAGAGCAACTTCCAAGGTGAGAGACAAGACAATGCAAGGTGCAACACTTTGTTCTGGCTCTCTGCCAAAGGTTTCCCTTTTAAAGGGAGGCCAGAAGCCCATTAAAATAGCAAGGATTAGACTAAAGCGACAGCGGGAAGCTCACAAAGCCGCCGTTGAGACTCTGCCTGTTTCTGTGTGTGTGTGTGTGTGTGTGTGTGTGTACCGGCGTCTTTGTAACCCTTTGTTTATGTTTGCCCAATTGATGCCCTGTTTCCAGCTTTACTGATAAAAGATAAAGCAATAGGCAAACAGATAGAAACATACAGGGTGAGATGAGCATGATCAGATAAACTGTTGCATGAAGAGAATGTTTTAATCGTTTCGTGACTCCAATAAAAAAAAAAAGTACAAATTAGACAGAGAAGAGCTTTTGGGTACTTTTGTATCTCAAGGCTACATATTTTCCACAGCTTCATGCCATATAATGGATGATGGACAAGGAGCTGCAACACTGACAAATAACAGAAAAACATGATTGCAACATTAGTTCTCCAAGTCCCATGACTCTGAAGCAGTGTCATCTCCTTCTCAACCTACAACCTTGTATCAGACGGACACGTATAGCTTCTGGGCAGGCAGCAGTGATTTCCCAAGGCTTGGGACAACAGATACTGTAGTTCATGGCGAGGTCAACCTCTGGGATCAGAGCTCAAAGCCTGACAGTAAGTGTCTGCACCCGACAAAAGAGATGCATAATTGTCTTGGGCAGTGTGTCAGTAGGACGGTTAAAAGGTCAATGCGATGCCTGTAGTGAGGCTGGGCATCACACAGCAGACAAGTATCTAAACAACAGTAGTGCTGTTTGATGCTGTACTTTGTGAGCTTTTCACCTTTCGGAGACCATGCATCTTTGTTCAGTCATTGATTAGATAGTCTTGCATTGCCAGAACTATCGCCACAACGCTGCGGGGGAGGGTCTGGCTAGTCCACACAGCATTCCAGGACGGGAGAAAAACGTGCTTTACATGGCATTTCTTTAAACCAATCACAATCGTCTGGGGGGAGGGACACCTGGCGTAACATATGGCAGCACCGGAACAATCCCGTAAATGAAACGTCGTCGATATGAACTTGAGATTAGATGATTAGTTATTATTTGCTATAATTTTAAGATATGATGTTCAAACCAGATGTAATCTAAGACACCCCTATGTTAAATGTAGAGGCATGTTGGGATCCTCCATTTAGCATCTCTGTACTTTGAGCTAAATGCTAACATCGAGGGCTAACAAGCTTACTGTACAATGACAATGCTAACATGCTGATGGTAAACATGTACAGTATGATGTTCATCATCTTCGCCGTCTCAGTTCAGCATTGTAGCATATACTAACATCTGCATCAAGTCAGTAGGATTCATCCTCTGGGAACCGTGAATATGTGCAGAAAATGTCACGGCAATCCATCCAACAGTTATGGTATTTCAGTCCTGACCAAAGTGGTGGACGAAAGAAATAATGCTGCTTAACGCTGGCTGATCAGGAGACAGGATGCGTCTTGTTGCTGACTGCTCCTTTTCACAGGGTACAACCTTTTCTACGTATTCACACCCGACTTAAACTGTCCACAAGATGATTCTCCTTCTGATGCTGTCAGGCAGAAAAAACAGAAATCTTTAAACACATTGGCTGCATGTCAACAACTGTAGCCTTCAGCTGAGCTAGTCGTAGGAGTAGAAATCATTTTACTGATAACATTTCTTTCAGTCAGTCCCTCTTTGTGGCTATCTCATAAATGTGGTTTTTGGTTTCTGCCTCAAGCTGTTACGAGACCACGTGAGAAGTTCAGGAACTGATAGCATTGCTGAAAGATCTGAGTTAGTGCAGACTACGTGGTGGTGTTAGACGTCTCTATGGCAACAGCAGAGCCAGTACCACTCTGAGAATCTCTAATGTTGAGGATGTGACCATCACCAGTGCTTGTTGCGGAAATCTTTACAACTGAAGTTTGAAATCAGTCTTCGCAGAGGTGTCCAGAGACTGCTGTGTCCTCCTTTTCTTCTTCTTCTTCTTCCTCTTCTTCTTTTTCTTCCCTCCCATTAACTCCACATCTGATAACATGAAGGAGCCGCAATGTCCTCATTACTTTGGGACGAACCAATTTGGCGCTCCACTTTCCTCTTCTGTGTCTCATTGTAATGAGGGAAGACAGGCTTTTGACAGGCACTCGTGGCTTTCCTTTTAATGGACGCCAAGAGTTAGGGAGAGGCAGATAAGAAAGTCTGTGCGGCAGAGCAGGAGCTCTCTCTGAAGTCCGGCAGTCGGATAAAATTGCTCAAGATGATACAGGATTCAGCAAAGTCAGAGGATGCATGGGTCAACGCTGAACATAAGGCTTCAAAACTGACATTTACACACACATGCTCACACAAACTGTTAAAGGTTGAAACTGCATGATGTTTACATGGATGTATCTTTGGTGAACTGTCCTTTAAATCTTGCTTCATTTTTTCTTATATAGTCATATGACTGATAGGGATTATCCTGACTCCCAACCACCCTAAACACACTCATAATTAATATGAGGAGCTGCACAAAACTAAATCGTTCTCTCTCCTACCAATCGCTCCAGCCATCCATTTAATATGAAACAATGCAGAATTGTTTAGCCACAATAACAGTGTAAGTGTAATGATTTGCAATGGGTCTCGTTTAGTCCACCGCCTTCATCCAGACTGAAATATCTCAACAACTGTTGGATGGATTGCCACCAAATGTTGTACAGGGTCCAGGCGATGTTTCCAAATGACTTCAGTGATTCGCAGATTGTTCCTCTAACGCCTACATGAGGTCAATATTTGGTGTGAATGGTTTTGATTGAGATTTCTCAACAACTATTGGATGGATATATGTGTGTGTGTGTGTGTGTGTGTGTGTGTGTGTGTGTGTGTGTGTGTGTGTGTGTGTGTGTGTGTGTGTGTGTGTGTGTGTGTGACAGGGTGATGGAAAAGAGTGCCAGGGAGCACTGTATCTCATCTTCTGGACAAGTCCTTAATCTGTGTGACCCAGCAAGGGATTATGGGGGTTCTAGGAGAAAAAAACAGGACTTGAAATTCACCCTTCAAGCCTAATAACTGAGTAAAAATAAACTGAGTGTTTGTGCGTGTTTATGTGCGTGTGTAATTCATTCATATAGTTCTTCCTGCAGATCCAGAATCATGCCATTCACACCTGCCTTATTCTTCTTTATCCACAAGGAAAGAGTCTCTTTGTGTGGGCTTTCATTATAGTGGCACCACTCATGCAGCTATTTTGATAATTGATTAATTAGGCCTTAAGCCTATATTTTCTGTCTTATGTGATAACAAATTTAATATCTTTAGTCTCAAAACGTTGGTCGAACAAAACATACAAACTGATACCATGATCGTGGATTTTAGGAACAAGCCACGACCATTTTTCACATTTTCTTTTTACATTTTATCAGTTAATTGAGAAAAAACTAGCAGTTCAACCGACAATTAAAGTAATCGTTAGTTGCAATCCTAATGCCTATGATAGCATGATAAAACACCAGTTTGTTATATGGAAGCATTTTAAACTCTTAAACTGCCTTTATATGTCCTTTCTGGGAGTTTGCTTTCGGGTTCACACCTGGCTCCCCAGAACTGCACTCAAACTGTTTTCATAGAAGCAGACTTTAAACATTCCTTTATGCAGGTGATCAGGTTTCCTCATGGCTCAATATCAGAAAACTATTCACATGTCAAAAAGTCAGTGTGATGGATGACCAAGCATATGGTGCAAGACTGGGTGTTAATTTCAGCCCTCAGGGTAAATGGATCCACTAATTGTCTTATATGTCATGTTAGCTGTTCTGGTGTCTCTGTGTTTTGTTGGATGAAAACATCAGGGGTTGGTGGGGTCACCTTTGACTGCAGTGTGTGTCAGGGTGGGGGTGGTTCCTGGACTTTTGTTTGGGCTGAGCTTTGTCTAAAACAGGGCCACGTGGGCCAGAATTAAAACCTTATTTAAGAGGATTCAGGACAGATGGCATCCCATTGTTTCAGGATATTATAAGAAAATGGGGTGAATGATGGAAACAACCCCCCCACCCACCCACACACACACACACACACACACACACACACACACACACACATTTAAGCATTTCACAGGGATTCAGGGACTCACCTTGCTAGATTTTTTTTTATTGGATTGTGGCTTCTTACACTCAGCCAATCAGCATCCTCAGAGGCAAACAAAGGGCCCCCTCTAATGAAGCCAGACACTGACTGTTTAGCAGTTAAGAAGCTCTGATTGGTCAAAGGTGATCAGATCAATCTGTTTTTAATCAAGTTTTTCAATGGGAGACCAAGGAAAGTGTACTGAAGTTACACACACAATGTTAAAGTAGGAAACCGAGCATCCTTCTCTGACTGTGAGCAGCATTGGATCTTGCTGGCTTGTTGTGACCTAAACGTCATCATACACAACCACATTTGTCCTCTGTGCTTATTGGATGCTTAAGAAACACCCAAAAGTGTTAAATGAACTATGATGGGTGTTGCACAGGCCATTTTGATGAGTGAGAGAAAACCTAAAACCACAATCAGTCCTTTCCCCGCCTCTCACTTTTATAGTGCACTAGATCGTCTTACTTCCCTCCCATCCTCTCTTCCTCTCCTTCCTCCCGAATGACTCTCTGACTTTCTTTCTCAACTCACCAGATGGAGAGGGGGTGGTTTGTGTGTGTGTGTGTGTGTGTGTGTGTGTGTGTGTGTGTGTGTGTGTGTGTATTCGTGTATTCATGCATGCATGGTTACTCATGAGTTTGCATATTTACATCTCCTGTACATGGTGTCCGTATATCCTCCTCTGCTTCACTGAAGCAAAGAATATCAAATATATATATATCTCAGTGATATTATATATAAAAAAAAAGATTAGTCAGTTTCACCTGCAGACCAAAAGATTGAAACCATTGATGAAACAAAATTACATTTATTGAAAATAAATAAAGTTAATGAACATCATTTTATCCACAGTCGAGAGAGGTTTTATGGGCTAAACGCGTTATCTGGCATCATTTTGGGGCTGCTAATCCGCATGTGCGAGATAAATCCAATCTGACAGCGCATTTGCATCTTGAGACTGGATTGTTAATATAGCCTACATAGAGACACAGTGCTACGCTTTAACAGAGGGAGAGAGAGAGAGAGAGAGAGAGAGAGAGAGAGAGAGAGAGAGAGAGAGAGAGAGAGCGAGAGAGAGAGAGAGAGAGAGAGAGAGAGAGAGAGAGAGAGAGAGCGAGCGAGCATCAAGTCACCAGGATAGGCTCCACCATCCACAGACTGTTAGGTACAAGTGACACAAGGAGACTATATTCCTCTAAAATAATGGATGGGACAAAGCCGGCCATGGAGTCCAACGCGGAGGAGACTCAAGACGAGGGACAAGAGAGCAAAGGTACGCTCAATCAGCCGCTGACATTTGCGCGTTTTTGTGTATTTTCTCTGGAGACATTTGCGTCTGCGCCAGCCAGAGCGGTTTAACCTACTTGCAATGGCTTCTCGTTTGTGCGCGAGACAATAGCGATGTTTTTTTTCTTCTTCTTCTTCTTTGGCCTCTCACCTATTTATTTGATTGAGATTTGAAAAGCTGCAGATGAGCGATATTATTCCTACAATGCCGAGCGCAATTTGACGTTTTTTGTGTGTGTCATTTGGCGCCTTTCAAAGAGATTTGGAGGCAGATGGAGGAGAATAAGAGGGATGGGCGGGTTGATGGGTTGTGAAAGGCGCACAGTCTGGTTTTATGGTGCATATATTAATGCCAATTTGCTTTTACATTGCTGCACTATTATGAGCTTATTTCTGCCTAATGAGCGGCTGATAAAGAGGCTGTGGAGGCGGTGCGCTGCGCTCTGTGCACGGCTGCATTGTCTCCCGTCAGGTGTGGAGCAGCAGCTTCGATGATTATCTGCGATTCCCCCACAGAGGATCGGTGTCTGATCTGTCAGCAGCAGCGTGATTAGTCGACGGCGCTGCAACATATGAAGAGTGTGTTCTGTATTAGACCGCAGTATTCGGTTCTTTTGGTGGAGGCGGAGCAGGAGGATGCAAAAGAAACAGCGGTGCACTTGGCGCACCATTGATGGTTGTGTCCATCAGTTACACCGCTCAGCCATGTAAAGCCTCTTTAGGGTGCAGACCTTCAATTCTGGCTCTATAAAAGATGCTCTATGTGACTCTGCAATAAGCACCTTATCATTAGCAAAAAAAAAAATTCAGATGTAAATCGTAGGCTAATATATTGTGTTTTACATGTACACCAAAGTCCAGCCATAAATTAGTGGATTTTGTCCAACCAAACTGTTGCTATTACTAATTATATGTGTTGGAATAGTGTAGGTGTGTCTTTGGGCACTGGAGGACTCAGTGCCCTACAGAGTGGATGTGACTGATTTGTTTTCATTGTGGCTTGGTGGAAAAATCACATCCTTCAGTTTGGAGACAGCAGTGTTGTTAGTGAAGACACAACAGGCCATCTTGAATGTGACTATACAGATTACCCACAGTTTTGTCTGACACGTAAATAAGGAGGATGGAAACATTAATGATGAGCTTTTTTAGTTACAAATCAGTGCAGTCAGTGCTGCAGCTCATCTGGCGTGATGCCTATTTGCCCTGTTGGCTGTTAGAGAGCAGGTTAGTTGATACCAAGTCAGAGCGCATCGGCCTGAGGGGGTTTTACACACACTCACCACACAGAAACATTCAGTGTTTCCCCTGTTTTATTCCTTCTTGTGCTTGCAGGTTATCTCTGCTTTCATGTGTGCAGATGCAAAATGAAGGGTTTGTGTTTGAAAAACATTTTTGAAGTGATTTATCTTCAGCACATACAAAATGGAATTCATTTTCACTATTATCTAAGCAAATATTCAGATTTTTAGCATCAGCGTTCCAAAATGTTCTTTTCTTGGAGTCAAAAAGTCAGATTTTAGCATCAGCGTTAAAAAAATGTTCCTTTCTTGGAGTCAAATAGTCAGATTTTTAGCTTCAGTGTTACAAAATGTTACTATTTTTAAATAGTCCGATTTTTAGCCTCAGCGTTACAAAAGGTTACTATTTTGGAGTTAAATATTAAAATAACTTGCTTCAACGTTACAAAATGGCATGAAATGTTACTATTTCGGAAGCAAATATTCAGATTTTTAACTTTACCATACCATAACTACTTACTATCGTGATTTAGAGTTCTGGAAATTACATTTTTTTTGTCACTTGAAAAAACAATATTTGTAGTTCGCAGCACTTCTTGGACCCTGCCACAGAAATATTGCTGGGTCACAGTCTCTCTCAATGACATATTGTGCAGAAGAGTGGGGTGTCCCTCAACAGTGATGTTTTAAAAAAAGACATCACATCATCCTCTCCTGAGGCATGCTACTACGCACAAGCCAGTGTCCAATGAGAGCCATGCCACTTCAGTTGACAGAGTGGGCGAGTCTGTTAAAAGACCCTGAGGAGAGTTGAGCAGAAGGGCGGCCATATTTATAGTTAATAATTAACCCTCTGAATTCCTTAATCACCATTGTTAGTTGAAGCGGGGAAATAAGCACCCAGTTCACCAGCCTGGATTGTTGTGCTCCAGGTGTGGTTGTGTTGCGCAACTGAGTCCACCCACACCCTCTTACCAAAATAGACTGGATTGGAGGATGGCCTATTTGTTGGTGTAATCATTTGTGTGTGCCTTTGACATCTGGAATGTTACCATAAGCTTAAAGCAACCGTTAAGAAGCTGGAGATTTACAGTTGGGGGCAAGAAGGCGAGAGCTGTCATGTAAGGAGCTTGTGTTTATGTGTGCCAGCGCTGCCTCTTCTTCTTCAGTTCAACAAGTTGATAATTTGGACAGCAGATATAGGAAGTTTTAATACTTATATTTTACAAAACTCCCAGATGCGTGGCGTGACAGTCAAACGTTTTGTGTGAAATGATCCAATGGAGAATCATCTCGGATTTCCTGCGACATCTGAACGTTTTATCTGACAAGTCCTGAGTATATAAAGGTCAAAAACCAATCAAGCCAGATGTATTCGCTTCACATCTAACAAAAAACAATATCATGTTCATTTCAGTTTAAAATATTGGTAACAAAACTGTGACTTGAGTCCCCACCTCACACCACTTATGTAAGCTATCGTTACTAATCAATGGTCCGTCCCTATACATTGTCCATTATTAGCAAATTGGATAAATCTCCCCAATCAACATATGTGTAGGCCAATAAATAACTAGACATTTCAGGAAAAAAAATGGCTAAAAGATGTTTGAGTTCATTTAGAAACAGTCTTCATTCCACAATTTGTCCACCAAAGAGCACTGATAAGTTTGTTAATTATTATTATTATATTGGCGTTAAAATCCTTGTACCAGTCAGGCAATATTGTAATGATGCTACATGAAAAGTATACTTTTTTAGTTTCTATGAAGCTTAGCTTAGCATACAGACTTGAAACAGCTAGCTTTCACGTTACATTACTGTTCAAGCCACAATTATTAGCAAAATATTTTGTCTAAAATGTATTAAATAGTATAAAAATGGAAACTGAAGACAAATTTAAACCACATACAACTTATTTTAGATGAACTGTCTTCACACCATGCATTAGCATCAGGTACCATGTTCACAGTTGTAAGAGCATGTTGATTAGCTGTGATTACCTTAATTATGGTAAACAGTCCATGTTCCTGATTGCACAACCATTGTGTCTATGCATTATATTGGGCTGAGAGTAATTACAAATAAACACAGGACACAGGCAAGGTTTATAATCCGTGGTGGTGTTTGTGCGTATGCATTGATCTTTTTGCTTGATTGCGTCCTATAATCTCTAATCTGTATGTCTGTGGAGGTACACTGTGCTCAGGACTCGGATAATGAGACATCAACCACGCTCTCTGAGGTATGATTATATCTGATTTCATTGGTTTGAGACAGTTTGATTAGAGAAAGCAGCTCCCATGTGACATTTTTATTTAATGTGGCTCCTAAAGTGGCTTCCAAAGTGGCTCTGAGTGCATTTCAAGTTCCTCCTCGTCTGTCCGTCCTCCCCTTTGTTGCAAATGATTGGCCTGTTCACACACCTTGCTTCCTTCCTGTGTGTGTGTGTGTGTGTGTGTGTGTGTGTGTGTGTGTGTGTGTGTGTGCGCGTGTGCGCGTGTGTGCGTGCCTGCTCTTGCATAACGCGTCGCTGGCTCGCCGCCTTTGGTTATGATGTTCAGATCAGAAGCAAAAGAGATTACATCATCGTCTGGAGGGGTGCAGGTTTTGTTAAATTTTCTGCATGGAACGGCAGAGCTTTGATGCAGCATCTGAAGCACAAAGAGAGCTCCTTTTTTATCAGCCTTTCAAGTTCACAAATCTGTGATGTTTGACCCGAGCGGAGGAGGACATTAAGATTCTGAGCTGGAGAGGTAATGCAAGATGTTTTCAGACTGATTTAAAGTCCGGTAAAGGAGAGCAATGTTTGAAGGAATAGTTTGACGTCCTTGGGAATACGTATTTTGCCAAGCAACCAGCTTGAAACCCAACCAAGAAATAACGAATTGTCATTCAGCTTTTGTACGGATTAAACAGACAAGATATAACGTGTTAATTAGTGAGCTTTAGAGGTGCTGGTAGGTGGATTTTGTTACATTTGGACTGAGCCAGGCTAGCTGTTTCCACCTGTTTCCAGCCTTTATGCTAAGCTAAGCTAACCGGCTGCTGGCTGTCATATTTTACATACATACATGAGATACGTGGTATCAATCTTCTATCTTATCTAACTCTGCAGAAAGCAAGCAAATAAGCACGTTTCCCAAAATGTCGAACAATTCTTTTAACTGCATCCCATTATCAAATTGAAAGTCAAACTGGTCACCTACTGCTTACCATTTAAACCAGTATATGACTCTAAAATAGCACTTGATTGCATTACTTTATATCATGTTTACATTACGGCAGTGATTGGTTGATTGAGAGGACTTAATGACTGGTTTTCTTATTAATTTGATTGGTTTTATTGCTATAACTCACATAGAGTTTAGTTGATTAATGGATTCATCCCAAGCTCCAAATCTGGAGAGACAAGATGGTTACAAGAAATAAAATAAAACTGATTTCACACAGCCTTTTTTTTCTAACTGTTGCTCTTTTTTTCATGAAATACTGGATACATTTACCTCTTAAGGTCTCTGAAAATCCTTCAAATGAAACGATCTATAACAAAATATGCCAAGCTAAAAATGATGGGATCCACTGAATAAGTCGATTGACAGGTGCAAGATTTTTCACAGTAAAAATGCCTAAATTCTCTGGATCCAGCTCCTCAAATGTGAAAATATGCATATTTCTTAGCCTTCTATCAAGGGAATAGCTGCTGTCAGATAAAATAAGAAAACCTGAAGGTGAAACTGTGATGGCCGTTTTTTTTTAACTATTTCCTGACATTTTTTGACCAACTCACCAGAACAAAACCTCCAATGAGTGACAATCATGTTACAAGATGAAAAATAATAAACCAGGAGAGCTTTCAGATATCGCCAGAGCCAGGAACGGTCATTTGAGAGAAAAAAAAAAAAAAAACTAACTGCCAGCTGAGCCCAGGTTGAGGTTGAATCTAAAGGCCAACCCCTGTTTGATGATCGTGAGTCGGGCAAGGAGCTGGACTGTCCTCCCTGCTGGTGCTGACATTTTGAGTTTGTGTGTTGCCGGTAAATATTGAACAGGTTCCTAACCCTGCTTTCTTGACCTTACACTAGATCAAACACACAGTGTTACACAAAACATTTTAATCCTTCATGGATCATTGCTGCTGTTGTGATAAATTGTTAGATATTCAAATTCGATGAGTGTACATTGAATATTAGATTGTTGCCTGCGTTGTTATGCCTTGTAATCCACTTAACTGGCCGAGGCAAATCACTACTGCCACACACACACACACACACAAATCCTAAGAAGCTTCTTCACCACACACTTTTTAAGGAGAGTGAGCAGAAAGTCAGTGTGCTAACTTTAGGGCATAAAACGGGTAAAAATAATAGTGAGGCTACACACATTTGGCATGGCTGACGCTGATGTGATGCGAGAAGTAGATTCGACTCATAATAAAAGTCGATATATTGATACTTATATGACCTTTTGTGTCTTTTATAACCACATAGCGTGTTTGGGCCATGCTAACAAGCATCAATCAGCCACCAGATTGTTTACCTGGTCACTATTTGCCATTTTGCATGTCAATCCAGGACCAATACTTTTGACCACCAGAATGAAAGCTGCCTGTATAGTAGCTGATATGGACTACTATACACAACTATCATTTTGCTGCTGCATCTCTCTCTCTCACACACACCCACATACACTCTAATGTGTGCTTTTGCTGTTATTGGCATCCGTCTCCTACTTGTCTTTGTTACACATAACCACCTCTCACTTAGGCTCTCTCCAGTTTAAAAAAAAAAATCTCTTTATTGCAGTTTTTCAATAACAATATCAAGAAGAAAAAAAGGCTTCCACACACTCCATTGATGCTTGTACAACTACGACGTTTCAACATTACGTCTTCATCAAGAAGGTCCGTGTATAGACTTCACCTGATTAAACGCAGGTGTGAAGCCCAGGTGGAATCAAGTACCTCAATTAGTTTAGCATTGAAACCCATATTAAGTAGGTAGTAGGAGCAATTTCAAATGTAAGCACACAGCGAAACATACCTTTTTTTTTTTAACCACAAAGTCCAAAGTCCTGTCCTTGCATGCTCTCAAAACAATCACAAATCTTCCCCTGCCTGCAGACAGATTGATTTCTTGCAATTAAATCACCACAATGCTCCTTTTTGTTTCCTCTGTTCTCTTATCTTGCCCTCCTTTCCTCCCCTGTCTTGTCCTGATACCTGCTTATCTCTCTCTCACCCACACACACACACACACACACACACACACACACACACACACACACACACACACACACACACAGTGCGTTTCACTATCTTTGTGGGGACCCGTCATTGACAAAATGCATTCCCTAGCCCCTTACACTAACCTTCACCATCACAACTAAATGCCTAACCTTAACCCTTACCCTCACCCTAACCATAACCTAATTCTAACCCTAATCCTAAAACCAAGTCTTAACCCTCAAACAGCCCTTTGAAGTCGTGGGGTCCAGCATTTTGGCCCCACAAAGCTGTCCGGACCCCACAAGTATACTGTATTCCCGGTTTTTGGACCGCACAAATATAGTTAAACAAGAACACACACACACACACACACACACACCGTTCACCTATTCCCTTCTCGCCCTGGAGGTGTGTGAGGTTGCGAAGCATGTGAGAGCCGTCACACAGGAAGAGGCTCATGTGTTCCTCATTTGAAGCCATTTGCCCAAAGCATGCTGTCAGCCTCCATCTGGATATGTGTGTGTATGTGTGTCAGTGTGTGTGCTTGTATGTGTTTACGTGTCAATGACCAGGAGTGGTTTAGGGGAATGTCTGTGTCGGTGCTTTGCTTGCACTAAAGGAAAAGCTCTATTTAAGTGTGCACATATGTGGTCGAGACGTGTGGTACACTGTCGTGTTCCTATTCAGCCCTCTCAGTCCCCACACTGTGGTCACATTTATATCTAAGTGTTCTTTCTCTAAGCAGTATTTAGTATGGATGTGTATTGTTGCCATTTCTTTTCTGCAGGAATGCCGGCATTGTTGGGGGAAATCCCTTAAAAGTAGCTTTTTTTGGTTTGTTTCTTCTTTTTTTTTTCATCTCAAAAAGCTACTGCCTATTGTATATAAAGCAATAAGTCATACCATTTTGATTAATATAAAAAACATCAGAGCTGAAAGAAGTTGACTGGTTGACAGAAAGTTAATCCGCAACAATTTTAGTAATCTATCATTTAAAGTGAGTCTTTGTGCCTTTTGCTGGTCCCTGTGGCCACAAGTCACATTTACAGAAAAACGATAAATGCTAGAACGTTAGCACAATTAGCAACTACAACAATAGAGAAGAGCTATAAAGTCCATAAACTGGCTCAGTAACGTCAGTAATACAGCAATATTTAGTTATCTAAACTTGGCTAACATTAGCCAACATTAGCTACCGTATCTAAAGTTTGCTAATTGAAACCAATTAAGGCTGTAGCAAAACCCCTGAGTGTGGTGAATTGAGCAAGGGGATGTTTTATTGCCTATGAATGCAATGTTTCATATGTCAAAAGATGAATGTGCTAATTCATATAGTTTCACTTAAAGTCACTAAAGCAAAAATGCCTCAACATTCACTAGTGTCAGCTTCTCAAATGTGAGGATTCGCTGCTCCAATGTAATAACTTTGGGTTTTCGTCTGTTGGTAGGAAAAAACAAGACATTTGAAGAAGTCATCTTGGGCTTCGGGAAATTATTATATGCATTTTTCACTATTATCTGATGATTTATAGACTAAATGATTAAAAATGAAAAAAAGGAGCAAAAGATTACAAGAATTTGGAAACAAATGCACAAGCTAAAACACCATCACTCTCCAACACACTGCATCTATGTTTGAAACCCAGTCTGCAGTGGGTATATGAATAGCAGCAAGTGGCAGGTTGGCACAGCATGCCTTGTTCCTGAGTGATGCCAACCTCCTCTGGCTTTCCTCCATCACCCACTGAAGCCCAATCTGCTCCTCTCATCCGCAGCCCATAAAGTGCCTGATGCCGCTTAAGCACCCGTCATGGTTAGCCATGACCGACATCAATAAGTGACAAGGGTCTTTATGATGTGTGGGGCATTCTGGGTCTCAGTTTCAGGCCATGGTCTGTGGTCTGTGGCCCTGCTTTAAGTGCCAAAATACTGTATATACATTCAGACGTTGGTCTCTTTTGTCTTAATGTTCATGATAACTATGTGTCGTCAGCATTCACAGAAAGTGTATCTGTGTTACAGTAAATGTAGTCTATATTGACAGCGTTCCACTGCCTGGGTTGTTCAGGTGCTGCCGGAAATTCCGTCGGATGTTCCTCTTTTTAGGCTGCTTGTCCGTTTCCTTCCACTTTCTATGTGGTGTAATTTTAAACTCCGGTGGATTTATGAGGACTATGGTTCGCAGCGCTGTGGTAGAAGGTCTGGCAATGCGAGAATACAGTAATGAGACTCTTTAGTAATTTATATTTGAGAGTACATGCTAAGATGGGCACTTCTTCAATTCCCACCCCCCCCCTCCACCTTTCTCTCACACACACACACACACACGCACATACCAGGCCACACACAGCACCCTGAGGCTGCTGGAAAGTGAATCTTCATAATCACGTCAGGGGAGGAGGGTGGAGTAGAGTGGAGTGGTGTAGAGTGTTGAGGCGAAGGGGCCAGGGGAGGGCCACTGACTTCGTTGACATCTCAGAAGTGACATTAGCCAAGTTGGTTTCATAACCGCTGAGCCATTCAGTTCGATGGCACGCCACTTCTGGCCGGAGGGGCCATTTTACATTTTAGTGGAACAAGACATAAAATAATAGAGCTCACTCTGCTCGGCTGAGCCGCCACACGGCCGCTCGGGACAGGTAATCCTGCTTCTGCTATTCACAAGATTAGAGACAAGAGAGAGCTGTTGGGAGAGTTTTCACATAGGCGGTCAGTGGACTATCTGCCGTCTCTGTTCAGGTCCTACTGTCACTGCACCCTGCAGCTGGGCACTTTTAATAAACCCTTATAATGATCTGCTTTTAATTGTACTTGCCTCATTATACAAAATAGCCCCCAAGGAAACAAGTACAGCTTTCTTGCATCATATTGTGTGATAATACATTCCAAATTATGAGATTGCCTGAAGATAAACCAGGATTCCTAAACTTTCTTCGTAACTTGAGCACCTCATCTCATATAGGCCTATGGAAACTAATTGGCACCAAAAAAAGACAAAAAGAATAGATAATAATAATCATAATAATTGTGAATTATTATATCATCATTTTTTATCACTTTCTCATTATTTTGATCTAGTAAGTCAAATGTTGGGCTTATTATCTAATCATTTTGATTACCTCATTCTTAAAATTATAAGAAAGTCAAAAGTTTGACTTACTGTTCCATAGTTTTAACTGACATGTAGTCGATTTCTTGACTTACCATGATCATTTTTATTTTATCGTGACTACATTTTTTCATCTTCTTTTTTCCTTGTCCTTATTTTGGAAATGGGTGTCCATATTTCATGTGTATATATATACATTCATGTATTTCATATCTCACTAAACATAGCAGGCTTTTCACTTTTCATTTTGGTCCCCCTGGTGCTTTTTGAGCCTCGGTTTGTTCCAATTTTGTCCTGCATGGTTCTCTTCTTGCCTTAAAATTGCCACAGAAAAACAGTGAAAAAAACTACTACACTAACAAATATTTGATCCAGGTCTTAGTGGTGGAAGCAACTGGATTATACATTAAAAAAAACACTTTCACAGTACTTATCAGGAGGAAACTAAACGCGAGTGGGAAGGCACTCCAGCTGCAGCTCATTTCACAAGCAAGGGACAAACTTAAGCACCTTAACTGACCAGGAGAGCAGATGAATATTTGATGTTTAAGAGTGTGCGAGCACAATGTAGCTATATGTGACGTTAACATTCCTCTGGTGTGCTTGAACATGTGATTAATTCCTGTGTTTTTCTAATATTTAATTGCTTGTACATTTTGTTTTGTGTCAGTGCTAAACATGCTAGTTCTAACAAGCTGATTGTAATTTACACCAGATGATGATGACAAGATGATGTTTGTGTGCATCTGTGAGCATCCGCTCTCATGTGTGCCCCATCTGTGTATGACTTTCTGTACAGTATATATATATATATATAAATTGTTTTTTGTACATTCAACATGGGAGATTTGTTGTGTGTCTTGGGAATTTAGTCCCAGTCCTTTAGTCCCAGAAAGAGAGAAGTAGAAGGGCCCCAACACCCAGCAGATCAGCGGGATAAAAGTATTGATCACACAGCAGAGCGCCGACAACAGGATTTGAGAGTCCATCATGCTCAATTACGCCCGGCCAGATGCTGACCTCGTGGCATTCATAATGCTGGCATAACCAGCCAAGGGTTTCTCACAAACAGAAGATTAGGGTCAGTTAGTTACGTTTAGGAATGGTGATGGCAGATGGCGTCCTCCTCTTACTGTACCTGGCTCAGAGCATATTGTGTCCTCTCAATCAACGCTGCAAACAAGCAGATTACTGAAAACATTTGCATTGATAATGTGTTTGTTATCAGATGAATGTGAGATGATTTTTTAAATTTTAACAGCGAATGAAACAATTTGCATATTCTGAAGTTGTTTTTTTGCGCAAATACTCTGAACATAAATTACGGGCTGCAAAAGGTGAATCTACACATGCAACAACTGCTAGCTTTTGAAAGATAATTCCAGTTTATCACAACTTAGTTTTGCTCCTGTTGGTAATAATAACACCACTAAGTTGATTGCTAACAATTAGTTGATCAATCGATTGACAGAAAATTCAGAATCTAAATTTTGAGGATTTTCTGCTCGCCTCATGTGTATACACTGATGCTGCTGCCCTGCTAATGTGCTGCGTTCACTACACTTCCTGCAGACAAGTTGTAATTCCGATAAAACAAGCAATTTGAAAATGTGAATTTGGGCTATGGGAAAGTTCACTATTTTCTGAAATTTTATAGACAAAACAATTAACCAATTAACTGACAAAGTAACTCATGCTCATGGAAATGATGAGTTTTTTGACAACTTTGTGCAATTAGGGCTCATTACCTTAGATTAACATTTTGAGTCTGAGTCCTGAGATATTTAAGCAATTACTTTGGTGTCTCAACGGATCGAAACAATGACAAAAACTACAAGAATAAGACCCAAGTTGTAATTAAGTGTAATTAGGAGCTAAGCTTTGTTTTTGCCTCCATGACGATGTGGTTTTGATGTTCTCTTGTGGTTTTAGTCCTTCAACTCGAGTGGAAATACGGAAATCTCCCAAGCTGAATTTATGAGGTTAAAAGTGTATGTGTGTGTGTGTGTGTGTGTGTGTGTGTGTGTGTGTGTGTGTGTGTGTGCGTGTGCGTGTGTGTGTGTGTGTGTGTGTGTTGTGGCTGAAGTCTGCTGTCATCAAACAGATGGGGATCTTTTTCATCTCAACCAGAGGAGACAGCTTTACTTTCCCACACCTTACCTCTCTCTCTCTCTCTCTCTCTCTCTCTCTCTCTCTCTCTCTCTCTGAGGTCCTCCTCATCTATTGTGGGAATCTACCCATAATGCACTGTGAGAGAATAATGCCCCATAATGAATACAGCACTTGCAAATTGGAGTACAGCCGCAGGCAGGGACCAGACCGGCCGCTGAAATATTCACAAAGCTTTATTAACGCTGTTATTCGTGGCAGATGCACTGTGCGTACTAACAGTTGGCGATAATCATGCAGTGTCACTGGTTTGTACAGTTTATGGCAAATTATTAGGACTGTGGATATAATCTGCACTCAGTTTATATTTAAATCTGCTTTATTGTCATGGCAGCAAAAGACACTGTTGCCAGAGAAATACATCAATTCAGGTAATATTATCTGTAGATGGCAGATGAAAGCAGCTACTAAAAGAGAATAGTTATTTTGCATGCTGTATCTACATATTCTTTTTTTGTAATGCAAACGCTACAAATTCAAACCTAGTGATAATGTGACAATGACATTTGTAAGGCGATGTATTTGAGGGATTATTTCACTTTTCGTGTCGTGGGTGTCAAGTGATTGACAAGAAGCGGAGCACAATCACAAAGAACATCAGCAATCGGTGACAAGTTCTGTCTCCAACCGTGTCCACTCTGTGCCACGCCTCGTTCATCCAACCAAAGAGCCTGGAACGTTCTCTTGTCTAATGAGAAGACTCGGTATATGAATGTGATGAAAAAAGGGCAAACCCAAATGAAGGTTCTGTACAGACTGTGTAGATTATCGGCTGCTGTGAAAGACGTTTTTTAGATGACACAAACTACTTTGTACAGAAAACCAGGAATGAAGACTGGTAAACTGGACAACTCATTAACTGCCTGCAGTCGTGTAATGTGGCATGTCACTGCAATTGCGTAATCACATCATCATCAGCATCAAGTAGAGTAAAAAAAAGATTTAAACCGAAAGAAGCAAGTGTGTCTTGGTGATTGTATCCGAAACTTAAAGCTGCTATAAGTAATATTTTTTATATTAACAAGGGATGAAATGACTAATGTGAAAGAGATCATAGAATCTAGAATCTTTGGTTCACTCTCAGCGCACTGCTGGCCCACTAGCGACAAGCTGGTGAACATAGTGGAGCGTTTAAAAGATCAAGAGCCAGCTTTTTCACTCGGGAGTTGGTAGAGACCAAAACAAAGCTAAAAACAGAGTGAATATTGGATTCACATTCATTGGGTGCACATAAACACAACTCAAATGAATGCTAATGTTGCTATGTGAAGGATCTCGGTGTCATAGCTTGTTTCTGCCGCCCCCCAAGTGGCCCAAAGACAATCAATCAATGCAGGTTTACCACAGCAAATTAGTTGTACAGCTGACACAGCATTCAAGCTTGGTGAAATTCTATTATTGCGCATCGATGGTTTGTTGTATTAGCTAGTAGTTGCAGTAATTCTTTAAGTACATGCAGAGCTGATAGAATAAAGCAATCTTTTCTCTCCCCCATCTCTCTCTTTCATGTCAAACACTACAATATCTGTTTGACCTATTTCCCAAAACCTAACCAGTAAATTATTGAAGAAGATATTTTGCATTTCTCTCCTTCCATATATCTTGTTCAGTTGCTGTAACATCCCTTGCTGTTTGTTATTTTTGGTTCAAATTTCACACCGTTGTCACTATTTAGCACCATTTTTTTTTTTTTATTGAGGTTACATCACTCTATATCGGTGCATGTGTGGAGCGGCTGCGAAGGACTACGCTACCGCTGAACTGGGTCGTGGGTAACACGTTGCCATGGCAACTGCTATTTGCCAGCCCCAGGGCCTAGAACAGCTTTTTCGCTTACGCTTTCTCTCTCTCTATCTCTGTTTCTTTCTATGTTCTTCTTTGCTCGCTCTGCCTCTTTCTTCACCTCCTTCTCTCTTTTTCCTCTTCCCTTTGTTACTCTGCTCGCTCTCTATCGATTTCTCTGACTGGCTCTTCCTCTCCATTCACCTCTGCTTTCCTTTTCTCTCTTGCATACTCCTCGCTCATGCCACCATTGCTTCTCATTTTTCCTGTATCTCCTTCTCTCATCCCTTCCCTTTGTCTTTGGAAAATACAAACAAAGAGCGAGCATCTATCTCTCTAACTGTCACTCTATGCTTCAAATTTTAAAATCAGAATTTAAGTATGGGTACTAGTACTAGGTACAGTTTCTAGTTTTGTCCTGCAGCAGAGGAAGAACAAGTAAGATTTAACAACAGGGGGTGTTATCCTTAATTGCCGCTCTAATCCGTTAAATTATTTGCTGTTCTGTCGCTCGACAAAATGAACAGAGAATACCAAATCTTACGTGCTTTCATATTGGCGAGCCAGGCGCCTTCACTGACAGCCTGTACAAGGTTCCCACAAACTGATGCATCGTCCTTGGTCTGAGATTGTTGAGATGATATATGATACAGCATCGTAAGCAGGAGCGTAACATATTGTCTAAGCGATTAACTCCAGCTGGCTCCACTGTAAGTACAGCGTGGGCATGCAGCCATATTTCAGAGACAGAGAGCAGAGAAGAAGACAAGCAGGGCAGAGACGAGAGGTAGCGAGATGCAGCGAGGTAGAAAATGAGAGCAATGAGCCGGCCTCAGTGTGTCACCTAAATTCTGATCTAATGAATAGTCCATTGATTTCCATTAGGGGTGGCTGGAGCTGACCACTCTGGCCTGTCTGTTTCCCATTAACGCACTTTAAAACTGAGGCTGACAAACAGTCATAGCCATAGGCGGGCCGGATGAGGAGCCCGCTCAGTGTTTAAAAGAAACCTGTGAATTCATCCATGAAGCTGCATGGAGGCAGGGAGAAGATAGAGTTAACAGCAGGAATTATATGAGCCTAAAATACCGGTCATGCACTCTCAAGGATTTTTCTTAAAAAAAAGAGCAAAATCTGCAAATCAGCTCCTTTCCCCACCTTGAATGGAGGTATAGTCAAAGTCCATGAATATCAAGATAATAACACCTGGAAATAGTTAATTTGCATTTGAAAAAGCAGGATTATCACGTCTCACTGGCAGGTTTTATTCTCTTCTCTAAATAAAAAAGACAGTACTAACATTAAATTACCTGTTGAGATTGGCCTTTTATAGCAGGGTGGAGTGTCAGTGCAGAGTAGCTTTTAAACAGCCTCCAGGTCCTCATCGTATCGACCAGTGAGTCCATTGCAGCCCCCCCTCGAGGCCTGGCCTGTTTGGCTCAGGATTTTAGAGCCATCCAGCCTTATCAGCTCCACCTCTCCATCAGCCCGCTTCCTTCATTAACATTAATAGGATTGGGATCTATTATGCAACGAGCCTCCGCTTCGTTACGCAACACAGGCAGCAGCACACTTTGGAGGGGCACCGTTGCATCTTAGATTCATGGCTTGGTTTTTTTTCATTCACTACGTTTACACGTGGCCGGCTATTTTCATCAACGGACATTTCACCCTCTCCGTTTTTAAAAATAACATGGTGCACACCTGTCAGTTTTCAGAAAAGTGTTCGTTTACACGAACCCGTGTATATATGCCGTCAAGAGCATGCCAAACCTGTAGGTGGCAGTGTAACGAGAAGCTCAAGCCCACGTTAGCCAATCACAATCCCGAAAATAGCAACAACAGCAACAAATCACTTCCTCTTTCTCTTTTGAACAAAGATGAAACCTCCATTTGTCTCAGTTTACATGCAAGAATCGTTTTCAGAGGCGAATTCTCCGTTTGCGTGTAAACGAAGGGAAATGTCTCAGTTTTTCAAAACAACCATGTACTTGTAACGTGGAGTGGAGGGCTTTTCAATATGTGCCGGCACACAACCCCACACTGAGGTCAGAAATGAGCCTCAGCAGAGGGCGGAACCACAAGTAAACAGAAACATCATCAGAGAGAAACTTTCTGGATTAAGACTGATAAAAAAAAGTATGATAGTACCAAATAGAAACAGATTAGCTTCACAAATCATTTATTAAAGTTTATGTAAATTACCAGCTGTTTGTTAATCATAAGATGGTTAATCATAAATCATAAAATCTGGTGACTGGTTCTACAAGTTAAGTTACAAATGTTAGTTTGTGAAGTTGCTAAAATTATCTAATTTTGTGAAAACAAATTCAAAAAGTATGTTTCTTTATAGAGTAGTGTCATATATTTTATCTTGTTTTGTCCGTTTTATGGAATTTTGCAAAACTGTCCAGTTCAGCCGAAAAGTTTTCCCAAATCCACTTACCTTTTCCTTTGATGCACAAGAAACCACAGCTCTGTGAGACTGGACTTCAGTCTGCGTGCTTACATGATGCTGATCAACAGGTATAATGTTTACCATGCTAACATTTGTATATTAGCACTAAACACAATGCACAGCTAAGACTGATAGGATTGCCACTAGTTTTGCAGGTAGTTTTAAACCAAAGTATTGTACAAAGTATATTTGGATCAGATGATAGCACTAGGGTTAGGGTTAAGGTTAGAAAATCACCACAGTCATTAGGATTCATCCTCTGGGAACCATGATCTTTACCAATATTTATGATAATCAATTTAATAGTTTTTGAGACATTGCATTCTGGAGTGGTGAGTCAACCAACTTTTCCCAGCGGTGATGCTATCGCTGATTCCTCCTCTCAGTGGGGCTGAAATCAGTCTGCTCTTTTAAGCTAATCAATAACAACTTGTAACACTACCTGGCCTGAATGAAGTACAGTGTGTTTGGTGAAGTTTCACAGATATGTAATACAGTCAGTCATAGATTTAAAGGTCCAATGTGTGGGAATTTCTCCCATCTAGCGTTGAGATCATATATCACAATCAACTCTCTCGCGCCACGCAGTTCAAAGTACGTATTACAGCTACGGTAGCCTTCACGCTTTTTTCTGATGACACCGGTTTCTTGCTATTTTCAATATCCTTTTTCTTTTTCTGGGCGAAGAAGAAGACTCCTGTTCCTGAAATTTGGATTTTGAATATGTGTGGTCCTCCATGTTTCCTTCTTCAACCTTTATTCATTAGCAGCACCTGTGAGTTTATCATGTGACAGCGAAAACGCGAAAGGCGGAGCAGTATGTCCTGTATGTCCCTTACCGGCTAACATATTTCAAGATGGCGCATGAATATGGAGCGTCTACCCCCAGTTCATGCAAACGCAAATGTAAAATTTCCAGCCAATAGGAATACTTGGAATTGATGGTGGTGGTAAATATTCATGAAAAAGGACAAGTTTGTGAACGGGCAACACAGATTTTGAGAAGGAACAACTAAAAACGTTACACACTGGACCTTTAAGGCTTTACAAACAGAAATGTTTAGATTCAACAAACTCCTGAACATAAAATAATGATGCTTCAGAGTTGTCAATTGGAGCAGGTTGTCATGGAAACAGCAAAGTGGCACACACAAGACAGTTCATTTTGTCTCTCCTTTTTTTCTCAGAGTAACTTCCTGCTTGGCTGGAAGAGCTATTTTTAACGGGTGTTATATAAGATGTGACTCTTGTGCTCAATGCAATGTGTTATTTTCCCCTTTTTTATTCCTCTTCATCCTCTTGGCTGTGATGGGAACAGAAAGCACCGCATTTCCCGTACCTGTATCTCCCGAGGGAGTTATGAGCTTCATGCGCTGCTACAGTTAATGGAAAACAAATGTACTAATTTGTCATCATCATCATTCTGTAGAAACTGCACAAGCACAAGGGATAATTGTCCATCATTCATCATCATTTTGGAGTTGTGAAAAATGAGAAAAATGCCAGAGAAAGATGAAAATATATGCAAGGTGTGCAGGCCAATTTTAGCCTCTTTCAGTTTCTCATATCATATTTGTCGTTTGCATTGGATTTGTAACTGCATTGAAACCAAAAGTAAATGAAGCAAAACGTCAGCCTTATTCTCACTTTCCTCTGCAAGAGTAACACCATCTGAAAGCAAAGACCCCTTTAGTATTTTTGAGGTACAACTCGAAACAAGTACCACTTAAATGTCACCTCTCTGACGCCCTTTTATTTTGAAATAATTTATTTAGGTCATGAGTTATTCATGCATAAGAAAGGACTTTTTTTTTTTTTTTAAATGTTTCTTTAAAGACAAAAAGGAGATGAAGTTTTTTTTTTAGCAGTGTAGGATGTGAGCATGTGGCACAGCTTACTTGTAATATTTAGCTCTCCCAGCTGAGCTGTAGTGTAAGTGAACTAACTGTGAAAGATGCTCAACGTGCCTTACAGGGGGTAGGGTTTGTTCTTGTGACACACTTGCAGCACACACACGTTTGATTCATCCCCAACAGTATGAACGTCCACGTAGGTCTCTGCACATGAGTAATGTCTAAAAAGCAGCGGGCAAAAGGCCGTCGAGTGTTGCAGTGAGTGTCATCACCGGAGCCGATCGAGCCACTTTATGAAGTGTCGTGTTGCAGCAGCTTACTCTGTTTGCTCGTGTTTGGTTTAAAGCACTGGTTTGGTTTTGCACTTTTAAATCCGTCAGAGGAGAAAGCCTCAGAGGCAATTTTCTTACAGCTAACTTCAACAAGAAAGCTTTGTATCAATGCATTAATCCTGCTCTCTCTTTCTCTCTCCGCAGGATGTTTCGAGTGCTGCATCAAGTGTCTGGGCGGGGTGCCGTACGCCTCCCTGGTGGCCACCATCCTCTGCTTCTCAGGCGTGGCTCTGTTCTGCGGCTGTGGCCACGTGGCTCTGACCGGCACCCTGACAATGCTGGAGAACCACTTCTCCAGGGTCACCACGGACCACGCCACCCTCGCATTGGTGTAAGTCCTCAGTGTGGTTCAGTTGGCAGACCACAGCTGCCACTACGCTATCCATAATCTTTCTTTATCCGTGAAATCAGGCACCATAGCACTTTAACACATACTGGAATAAGGTGTTCTGCTAACAGGCTTCACACTAAGTTTTCATGAAGACTAAATGAGCATGATGAATCATTGATGAGCTCTTGGCACCATTAATGCTTTCAGTAGAAAGTCTTGAAACAACAGTGAATATAGGCTACTGGTACTACTAAATCTGTCAAGGAGAGCCACCCACATTATCTGCCATGATTCAGAATTTCAATACCCTGAAACTTGTAAATGTCTCTTAACCCAAGTGAGTTAGCATTAACAGAAAGAGTATAGATATTCTGAATGGAGATGTTTACAACATTTCATTCATCACAGTGTTTACGAAAAGTATATTTAATGATACACTGTTAAAGGGTTACTTTGCCGATATAAAACCAACGTTGTAACATAATAATGTTGATAGTATGTGTAAATGAACTGTGGTAAACTTCCCTCCATCTTATCAGTGGGCCAGTGCAAACAGATCTCCCTACTCACAGGCCAGAAGAAAAACCTACAAGTGACTGCTGCTGGCCCTAGTGCCTGTTGTTTGAACTACAGGTGTACCTCCGCATATGGACACAAAGAGTATAGAGAGAGACAGCCAACCCCCTCCTCTTTCTCGAAATCAGACCAAACTCAGAAAAAAACAGTAAAACTAGGCATTGCTGTGCAAATATAGAGCAAGATTCTGTTACTGCATTAACTATTTCCCACCTAAGATGTTTTCAGAAACATATTTCAGCTTACTGTTTAACATTATATGAGATTGTTTGTTACCTGCCGGTCGCCATTCTGTGTCATTACGAACTAGTCTCACATTGCCAGACCTTGCGGAGGAGGGTCTGGTCCACACAGCATTCGGGGATAGGAGAAAAACATGCTCTGGTTTATTGGCATTTCTTTAAACCAATCACAATCGTCTTGGGCGGTGCTAAGCCCCCGACACAATGACGGTGCTTCTGCTAAATAGCCTCGGGAAGGAACTTGTTTTGGTGGAACGTGTACGTTCAAAAGTTGTTTTAGTCATGCAACAGAAAACTCAGATTGGACAGATAATCTATCTAGCTGTCTGGATTTACCCTGCAGAGATCTGAGGAGCAGTTAACCATAGTCCTCAGAAATCCACCAGTTTAGAATGCCAACACAAAGAAAGCGGAAGGTAACGGACATCCGGCCTAAAATGAGGGATGTCCGGCGGAATTTCCGGCGGCTCCTGAACAATCCCGGAAGTGGAATGTGGTCGATATAGACTACCTCCACACATACATTCAAGGCTAGGAGGGGGAAAAAACGCTCTGGGTTGTTTGCATTTCTTTAACCAATCACAATCGTCTTGGTCGGCGCTAAGCTCCGGACACAGCGACGGTGGCTCTGCAAAATGGTCTCAGAAGGGAACTTGTTTTGGTAGAACATTTGCACCCCGTAAAAGAAAACGCCACATACAATATTAAATGAAGTTAAATGTTCACACATTACAGTAACGTGAGTTATATAAATTAGCTGGATAATCGTAATTAGTAATTTGCTCTTACCAGTGTATCACTGTGTGTATTTTGGCCATAACAAATCCCTGCCAATTGGTCCCAAAATGTCCCAGTTAGATACTAAAACACCGTAAACATATTCTTTGTAAATCTTTACAATCATTCCCCCAAAGAACCAAATTTTCTTCAAAACTTTCCATGGATGTTCCGGCGATTATCCTGGAAATGAACTGTCGTTGATCCATACTAATACAAACAAGCCCAACAAGCTTGCGTTATGTCACCCACCAGTGGGAGCATTTATTGGTCTGGTGCGGGTGCATTGCATTCTGGTAGTTTTAGATTTTCTACCTCTTTAGTGAAAGGGAATATCACAGCTTTTTCTCTCTGGCCATGTTTCCAGCACCAATTTCAAAAATGATTGCGCCATTCTACTGCATACCATACCATAAGCTACTGGTCATATCTCTAAACATAGCTAACATAAGCTACAGTACTAATCATACCAGAACAAGTAAGGCTGTTGCAGTAAATTGATTGAGTGTATTGAATTGAGCACTTAGTCTTGCTTTGATTAGTTTAATATTGCACCTTTTATATCAACCTAAACACACACAAAATGGGGTTACAATTACTGATTGTGTGTGTTCAGGATCCAGATCTTTCAGTACATCATCTACGGCATCGCCTCCTTCTTCTTCGTCTACGCCATCATCCTGCTGGCTGAGGGCTTTTACACCACCAGCGCCGTCAAGAAGGAGCTGCAGAGCGACTTTAAGACCACCGTCTGTGGACGCTGCATCACTGCCTTCGTATGTCAAGACACACACACACACACACACACACACAGCTGCTGCAAATCATCACACCCACTGACCCAGATACACTCCAAATAAAAGCCTCTAAATAAGATTGAATTTCTCTGATGTGTATCTTATAATGTGTTCTTATATAGAAATAAATCGTGTTTACAGGCTTATAAAAATTAACACAAAACAGTCATTAATTTTGTCAGTCACGAAAGTCTTGCGGAGGCATAATCACACACACTGACACATGAGAAAGACAGACATGCAAACACTTGTGTACAAGAACGCACACACACACACACACACACACACACACACACAATCTCACTTGAGGGTAACTCTGGCACAGTTTGTCCTTTCTAGCCTGATTACTCTAATTGCTGCAGATGTCCAGTAACATTAGCTGAAACACTGACTCTGAATGTGTGTGTGTGTGTGTGTGTGTGTGTGTGTGTGTGGTGGGTGGAGGTGTTCAGGGAATAATATTACCCCAGTTCTCCTAATGCAAACTTTGGAGGGAAAAAAAAAAATCATACTGGAAAAAAATTATCTCTCGTTTATTTTCTCCTCAGTTCATGTTCCTGACCTACATCCTCGCTCTCGCCTTCTTCGCCATCTTCGGCCTCGCGGCAATACCCGTTTTCCTCTTCTTCAATATGTGGAATACCTGCGCTGCCATGAAGTCTCCTGACGCCAACATCACCTCACCTGACTCCATCTGTGTGGACGTCAGGCAGTACGGTAAGTTGTCCCACCTTCATCCCACTACAGTAATTGACATGGTTTGTGGCTTTTAGTGCATGCTTACATTACTTCCTCAGAGTTCCATGTTTCCTCAACCTGTCTCATTTAATTTAGTTAGTGATTTCCCAGTGTAGCGTTTGACAAAAACATCAGTTGTGGCTTATGTCAGCAGGTGGATTTAGTCTATCTGCTTCTAATACAAGTGGTTTCCTGATATAAAAAAGCTGACAATTATCATTGTCAGGTTCAAGAGCTGTTTCTGAAACAATGCTGAAGTATTAGAGGGTGGGTTTTCCCCTCAGTGCCATTAAATGTTGTTTTTTATTCTATTCTAATAAATACCACAAGCCACTGTTAGGAAGATTGGCAGCCTCTAAGCTGTGTTTCTCAGCTCATCCTTGAGTCATCCAGGCCAGCCTGTCCTTTATATTTCTGCTCCTGCTCTGTTTCTGCACACTTGATCTATCAGTGATGGCACATTTCCATTACAGTTTAATTGGATCAGGTGTGCAGGAGAGGAACTTGTAGGACAGGTGGGCTTTGATAACTGGGTTTATAAAACCAGTTTTACTGTTAAAAAAAAAAAATCTCAGTATCTTCAGCTTACATACATATTTGGCTCTTAGTTGCTCTTATATTTTTATATTATATATCTTCAGAACTAAGGAGGTACCAATTATATGCCAGCAACAGTGTTTATGGGAAATGTGGTGTTTTTTATAAGAAGCTAAATGTGCTTCATGTATCTGCTGCTGTTTTAAACCTCATTGGTCAGTTGAGAAGCTTTTTAGCTTGTTTAGATCTGACCCCTCGTCAATTTAATGTTTATGAATCATTAGCAGGTCAACTAAGGCCCGGTCACACAGAGCCGACAATCGGCCGTCGGACAGTCTGGTGAGGTCAGTGACTCGAGTCTGTTCGAGGGGGCTGTCGTCCTTCATTTTGGCCGATTTGACGTGTATAATCGGCGGGGCGGGCACTGCCGGCAGTTGGACTCAAATGACCCATCTGATTGGTAGAGTGCTAACCCGGAAATGGGGAGCGGAATGAGTGTGACTAGAGCCTCTCAAAATCTGACGAAAATCTTTTAAACTGACCTTTGTTGATCTGAAATGAAGACTTCAGATTCAGCAACTGCATGGCCTATTTCTCGCTTAAAATGTTTTCAGAAACACGTTTCGGTGAACTATTTTAGTACAATATGAGATCGTATTCTGACCAAGCCACCATGACAGTCTGTTTTTGAATTTCCGGAGAAACCAGACCCATGTGATGCGTTCGTCCAATCAGCTGCCGGTTTTCATTTTTGGGTGACAATACAGATTAGCGCCGCCTGCTGTTATGGAGACGTGTTACGTCTCGTCGCTTTGGTGTGTTCCGAGGCACTTTTTTGACTAATTTGGGAAGACTGATCAGCCCAACTGGCTTTTCTGCCGACGTTTGGCCGTCAGCTCTGTGTGTCTGGGCCAGAGACCTGCTAAAGAGATTTTCCTGTCTCAAATTGTGTAATTTGAATCACTGTTTGAGTCCTAAAGTGGTAAATTTATTTCACACTAGCTATTTATTTTTTAAATTGTCTGCCAAAACATAATTATAGAAGCAATCCCCCCAGGTATTTTGATTTGCAGCTGAAGTAAAAACAAAAAAATAGATCAGATTGCATTCTGTATTACATGTCTTCAAAGTTCAAGAGAAATTCCCCTGTTCAAGGCAAGTGAGCTCAAAACATGCCGGCCAGCCTCGGCAATAAGAGCTTTTAACTTTGCACATAAGAGAACATCACAGTAATATAGAAACATTTTTCAAACTAATCCAAAAGGCTTTATTTTGCTGTACGCCGCTACACTATAAACATCACATATTTATCTCCTCTCTCCGGTTTGCTTTAAATGTCATTTTCTATATAGGAAGAGGTCAAAAAATACATTTAGATTATTGAGAGCCTGATTGGATCTCTATGAAACTCCATCTTCCTGCAGTATTACAGCACAGTAACGCTCTCCTATGATTGCATATCTGCCTAATGGCCTAATGTACAGTATGTGACCCACATTTGAAGGACAGCTGGCCCGCTTGAAGAGTAGGATGAGGATCACATATGCTTCATTGGCAGTCGTACTTTACTACAATGTATAAAATATTTAACCCAATTACTGTCAGTCACCAAATTATCATCGGAGTTAAAGGTTTTTGATAAAGCTCTTGTTTTATCTTATTTATAATGATAGTATTAATGCAAACAATTCAAAGTAAAGGAAGAATATATAGCCTATAATATTAGCCAGTTTTCAGAAGGAAGGAAGGAAGTCGAATAAATGGCCCATATTATTCCTGTAGGAGAGGCTTCCGGACAGCAGCAGCCCTGTTTCCTTTAATCTTTATCCGAGCCTGATTCATAATGCCTTCAATCACGGGGAGCTTCTTGTCTCAGATGACAAAGCGGCAGTCCTGTGATGTTTTATCTCTCTGATCCTGCAGGTATTATTCCCTGGAACGCCACTCCGGGAAAAGCTTGTGGAGCCACACTGGGAGACATCTGTAACACCAGCGAGGTGAGAGGACACTGACCTGACCTTTCTTTTCTATTGGATCTTTCCTCCACTCTAACTCTCTCTTTCCATCCACAGTTCTACCTGTCCTACCACCTCTACATCGTTGCGTTCGCCGGCGCCGGTGCCACCGTCATCGCATTGGTAAGCCGCTCATGATCCCATTGATAATGTGCCTCTCAAAATATGCACGTTGCCATGGCGTGCCTATCCGTTGCCATAGCAACCCTCCCTCTCACACGTTTTGTCAGTATGTCATCCTATCGGTTGGAATCCAACCCCTCAGCCTGCCTCTGCTGCGTGAGTGTGTGTAGACGGGGGTCAGTGTTTCACTCCGCTGCGGAGGCGGACTGCTTTGTTTTATGTCCAGGGAAATGGAGATACTAAAAAAAAAAATGTTCATCTGAAAGCTCTCTCTGCACAGTAACTGTTTTACAGACAACCTTTTTGTGGAGGTAGGACGAGATACAAAATATTTAAAAAGACAAGAAAAAAGCATCTGAGCAAAAACAAGTGCCAGGAGTACCATTAAATGTGTATTTAAACCTTTTAAGATTCTTTTCTTTCCGTTTTAATGACTATTTTGCTAAACTTGACTTGTATTTTCATCCTGCCACGTGATTTCACTAACGACTACCACTTATTGAAATCACCGGTTGTCTTTTGGCTGTAATTAAAATCTGTCTTACTGACGCTCAGTCAGTTTTTAATGCTTCACATTAAAAACACCATACAGGTTAAAACAAAGCATGAATAGAAATAAGAATGCAATAAACACAACAGGATAAGCAACAAAAACAAACAGAACATACAAGTGCGACTTCACACACACACACACACACACACACGTCGGACCCTACGCTGTAGCCCGACGTGCATCCTCTCGAAAAATGCAACTACACGTCGCGGCGACACACGCCGCTCGGCTGTGGCTCGGTAGCGTTGCATTTCCCCCCCTACTCATTTCCGGTTTCTCCTTCTTCATAAACAACATGGAATCACCTTTTCCTACTACGGATTTCCGACCATAGTCAGAAAGCACAGGGAGAGACTTTTTGTTTCTCCCACTACGCCTCTAGAGTCGGTACTCCCTCCGAAGCTAATCACCGTCACTCTCTCACTCGCTCTACCACACACTTCCCACGGGCACACGCATGCCGGCCCTGCTATTCTCTTAAAGAGATCGACGCACACACCAATGCACGAGTATAAACTTCAGGCCACTTACGTAGGTTTCGGCGAAAGCTCTGCATGGAGCCTTCGCAGAACCATAAGTCGCACTTAATTCTGGGTACAGCTAGAAGACCTCTCCCTGGTCACCTGAGAGGCCTGATAGGGTTGTGATCAGTGAGCAAGTCAGAGATGTACTGAGGAGCTAAACCGTTTAGTGCTTTGTGGACTGTGTAGTATATGTAGTATTTCATGTCCTTTAAGTAAATGAAGAAAACATGTCTGCTTCTCTTTAGATCCATTATCTGATGATTTTGGCAGCCAACTGGGCCTACCTGAGGAGCGCCGTCTCCACGCACGAGTACCAGGACATCAAGACCAAGGACGACCAGGATGTGGAGGCCGAGGCGCGCTCCAAGGAGGGCCAGAACTCCTCCTACTCATAAGGACAAGCGATCCTCTCCCGCCGCCAACCATCTCCTCTCCACACCTCAACACCCCCCCACCCTGTAACACCCAGCGCCCAACCCTCCCTCCGTTAAAACAAACCACCTCGGTCATGTTTGATAGTCCCCCAACCTCCTGATTCTCCATCCTCTTCCTGTCCATGATGCTTATTAAGAGTTGTGAGCTCACACCAAAAGGGAAGAGAATAGAGGATCAGGAGAAGTGGCAGGCCCAGATGGAGGCAGATGCTTCAGAACGGGGAGAGCTCGCCCGCCGGGTTCGAGCTCAGGTAGGCTACGTTACATCAGTTCAGAAGCGTCTCCTCCCCCCTGCTTGTGGGCGGCGGCTCGTGAACGTGGCCCGGCTGTGATGGCCTCGCGCCCTGAGCCAGCACAGCCTCTCAACACACAGTTCCTAACAGCCTAAAAAAAAAAACATTGCTCACTGTCTGCTTCAGCCACAGGGAAGCCAGGCAGCGACCAACTTCCTCTGTTTTTTGGTGTTTTATATGCATATATATATGAATATGAATATATTGTGCGAATGTGTACGAATGTTGGTGTTTTTTTTAATACTCTCTGAACAGTATGCCAGGTACTATTACGATCTTTCTTCTTCTTCTTTACGTTTTTTGCGCTCATTGGTTTTTTTCTCCTTTACTTTCTTCTCCATTTTAGACTTTTTATTGCTAATGCTCGATACGTTGTTGCACTATTACGAAACAAAAAAATAAGGGGGAATGAGAATCCCGTACAAACACACAAAGCATCCCAGCCCCCCCTCTTTCATAGAAACACCTAAAAGAATCAAATCATAAAAAGGTATCTCAAGGATTGTTTTGCATTTACGTGATCATAGCTTATTTATCTGCCAAGGTATTAGCCGTTTATTTAAGACCAGAGGTGTAGCAAAGTTTTATTGAAGGAATAGTTTTGGGAAAAACGCTTATTTCTTGACAAGGGTTAGATGAGAAGATGGAGACCAACAGCCAGCTAGCTCAGACTAGCTCAGGCTAGCATAGAGACTGTAGCCTTGTTCTGTTTAGAAGCAACAAAATCTGCCTACCAGCACTTCTAAAGCTCACTAATTATCATGGTCTATCTCGGGTTTTTTTTATTCACACAAACAAAAAAAGTGTAAAAACATGTTGTGGTTTTACAAGGCCAGACCAATCCCTCTTTGGCTGGTGCAGCGACTTCCTAGAGGCTCCTCTAACCATAACCACCACGTAAAATCAGAACTTGTCGTTTTTACACTTTGGTTTTTGTGTGAATTAAACAAACAAGATATACCGTATTAATGAATGAGCTTGGTAGGCTGATTTTGTTTTTTTTCAGGACAAAGCCAGAGGCTGTTGCTAGCTGTTTAAGCTAAACTACTGTAAGCTAACCCGGCTCCTGGCGTTAGCTTGATATTTACCATACGAACATGACAGTGGTATCAATGCTCCTATCTAACTTTCGGCAAGAAAGCAAATAAGCATATTAAGACCTTTACGGTTTTGCTACACTCACTAGCGGCAGCTGAAATCACAGATAAATCCATCTGGGTCTTTTAACACAAATAAAGACACACACCTCAGGTATCAAACCAAATCGATTTTGGCCAGTTGTGTTCTTTTCCAAAACTTCACCTGTTTAAAACCTAACCCTTACCAGACTGGTACACTATCCTGTGTGAATTATACAGGAAGAACTGGTTCTATCATTTTCTAAAATTCCTCCTTTTGTGAATGAAGTTCACCTGTAAATAGCTGAACCACCCTAAAAGATCTCGATTTACACCTCTCTAGAAAACGGGGAGAACACAATCAGTGTTTTGCCATGCTCTTCTATTAATGTTTTCCACACATATATGTAAATGTACCCTTTGGATTATGTGTTTAGCACTCAAATACTAGTTCTACATTTGATATAATAATTGTAATTTAACATCTTAAATGATATGTCGTGAGACGGATACAGTGCAGTTATGATATGATATGATGGATTGAGGTGCTTGTGACGTATACATTTTAAAATGTGAAGAAAAAAAAAATATGGAAATTGATTTTTAATGTTTTATCAGTTTAAGGCAGCTGAGTTCTTCTTGTGTTTTCAGTATTAATGATTTTATGGAACTTGTTTGTGCTTATTCTTTTCCGATAGCCAGCCAAACGAGTGACTCATCAACATGTGAGTTGAGGAAAAAGTCACTTGTTCTTTTCTTTTTCTTTTTTTAACGTCATGCCTCTCAGATGAGCCGCAAAGACTGTTTTGGATGTTTACACTCTGAATTAAACAAGTCAGGAATTTTCATACATTCATTTTATAATCAGATATTGTTTAATAATCATGAACTATATTCTACATCAGTCATCACTGGTTAGTTTGCCCTAAAAAATAAAAGAATAAAAAAACACTGAAGAAGACAAATAATTGAACTTTAATGAGATGAAGCATGTCAGTATCGTCCATGTGCGCAGCTGTCTATTCTGTATAAAAAAGGACTATATTGCCATGTGTGTTATGTTTGATAAATATACGTGCTTTGCCACCAGGTTGATGTAAAGGCAAACTTCAATTTCCTATAAGACGATACGTGTCAGGGTGTTGTTGTTTCCTCGTTATTTGCATGAAGGAGACATGACTGTGTCTTCGCAGTTTTTTCAGGTGATGTGTAGTCATTTGTACTGACAACTATGGTAGGCGGCGTTTGCTTCCCCCCCCCTCCTCCACACTCCCCCTTCCCTTTCCACCCACTCTTTTCTAAAGAAAACTCCATTGTACTTTGATGGCATTGTAGTCCCTGTAGGTGTTTCATTATGGTTTTATTTTTTAAGTTGGAAATAGTTCTACGACTCCTATATAGTGATGATTTTTGTAACCTTCTCTAGTAAAACCGATATTTTTTATTATCGTGATACCATCGTCTCCTGTCTCGTTCTTGTGTTGGGGTCTCCCTTTTTGTTTTGTTTTTGCACTTCCTGTTTATGGTAACAAACTCATATCTGATGCATTTGTTCAGTCTATAAAAAAAAAAGAGGTGACCGTCAAATTGATTTTCTTTTGCTCAACCAACAGTCCAAATATATTCAATTTACCATTGTGTACAATAGTGTAAGGCAGCAAAACATTACATCTCAAAATATTTGCAAATTAAATATTTTTGCCAAATGCGTCAATGTATTTAAACCTTATTTGTAATTATACTACAGTATAAACTAGTTGACAAATGTTTAAATTGTAACACTAGTAAATAAAAAAGCTAGAGAAATCCTACCTTTCTAAGGTTGGAAGAGTTTGTGTGCTGTAATCAAGAAGTAACTCCTGCAACAGGTGAAGTTAATTGACTAAATTGCCTACACAGGTGATTTCACTCATGTTGCCTGATTGGACCTCTGCTAAGACTTGTGTGTATTTGATTGATATCCCCTTCACATCCCTCTCATTCACCTATCAATTCTGTTGGAAACAAAACACATTTTTTGTTCAAAATACAATTTAGTGTGCCCACATTATTTCCCAAAAATCCATTTTCACCCCATTTTTAGGTATAAAATGTTGTATAAATCAGACTCTGACTAATATATGAACAAACCCCTATGTAAAAACCTTAAGAATATAAATAGGAATACAACTGGAAAGTTTGGTTTATGTAAGTCGTCTACTGCTGAAGTGGAGATAACAGCTCACCAATGTTACTGTGACACCACAAACTTCTGATACATGGGCGCCACCTTGTGGGCAAAGAGGACACTGCTCTTAAAATAAATAAAAAAAAGATGTGAATAACGCACACAAAAGACAGATTTTTCTCCAGTTTAATTGCTGGCTGTTGTTTTATTTCCAGTGTAAAAAAAAAAAAATGATGGGAGTCATGTGCCCTGAAGAAGGCATTGCTAATAAAGATTACATAGGCCACAGTGTTACATAGAGTCATTTTAATCTTATCTAACATTTTAAGATTCTGCAGTGTGCTCCACTTTTCATACTGAGAGGAGGGGTAGGGATCAATACATACTTAAATACAGGATATTATAACTCCAGCAATAACTACAGTAGCTTATGTTCTTCCTTAGGGAGACACTAAATTCCATCATAGCATCACTGGTACTACCAAAAGCCTGGATTTTCAAAACAACATATTTAATATCATCCCAACAGAACAGCAAATATTGTATCTGGAAAAGATGATTAAATCAACTATTGAATCTAGTTCAACATGTGATTAACTCAATAATAATCTGTAAAAAAAAAAAAAAAAAAATCTCATTCATTAATTTACTTACCACAAAGACAGTGGTTCCGGTCTTTCATTTGATTAACCACATCCATTTGAATTACTTGCAATGCTGTATGTCAAGAGTTTGAGTTGTAGATGGGAAATTAGAATGTTGGTTTATCTGTTTTCTAAATGGTAGTTTGTTTATCAAAAGACCCGGAAATCATTTCGGGAGTATAGGTTACTGGGCCGTTTAAAAACAATCAGGGCTATGTCGCCATATATTTTAGCTGTAAATGTGGTTGTCTCTGCTTCTAGAGGCAGACAATGATCTCTTGATGACTTCTCTTTTTGTGGGCTAAAACTTGCAGCCACAGCGCCATCAGTGACGTCAAAACATTTTTTTTTTTTTTTAGTTTAGAGAACTGGTTGTACTTTAGAGGTGATATAGTTCAGCTTTTATCACAAAAACCCAGCTCAAGTTACAATCACTCCCTATAGGCTCTTTAAAATTTGGGTATGAGCCAGTTATGTCCACCTCTGATACAATTGAGGTTCATCACTGACCACAAATAAATCTATAAAACATGCCCCAGAGTTGGGAAATGGTGGGTGGAGAGGTTATGTCTCTTGTGTGGTGAAAATGCTGAATATTGGCACAAAATGTTAAGTTTTTGGTCCAAAAGAATATCAGTATTTGCTTACAAATGCGTGATCCTGGTCCCAAGTTTATCTGAGGGCATCACATACAGTACAACAGCTACTGAGCAAACACCAGTTCCTCTTTGTGCAGAGTCACATGAAGTCCTGCTGCATTCAGCACTCCGCTCAGCAACAGCTGGGATCAGGGTGACTCTTCCTCTGCAGGTCCACTGTGTTGTTGTGAATGAGGTGATCAGCTCTGTCGTCCAACGCCAGAATGCGACGTACCGCCTCCTCAAAGGCCAATGCTACATTTGTAGCATCCTTAGCACTTGTCTCAAAGTACGGGTGACCGCCGTTCTCGCGGCACCACTGCCGTGCATCCTCTCCTGATACCTGCCGCTCGGGCACGTCCAGTTTGTTGCCCAGCACCACAAAGGGGAAGTTGTCAGGGTCCTTTACGTCAGCGTAATAAGTGAACTCCTTCTTCCAGTTGGCCAGGTTTCGGAAGCTCTGTCCGTCGTCCACGCTGAAGGTGAGCAGGCAGCAGTCGGAGCCGCGGTAGAAAGGTGTGCGGAGGCTGCGGAAACGCTCCTGACCCGCCGTGTCCCAGATCTGCAGAGTGGCGTGGTGGCCATCCACCTCCAGCTCTTTGTTGAGGAACTCCACGCCTATAGTGTGGAATAGGTGAGAGTCAAACTTGTTGGTGACGTAGCGGTTCATGAGGGATGACTTGCCGACACCGCCGTCACCCAGAAGGATCACCTTCAGCAGGGCTGACTTGGATATCATGGCTGCAGAGAGCCAGCTCAGGACGATCTTGGTTCTCACAAGTCCGCGCCAAGCGAACTGCACGGGAGGTATGGAGACACCAACGATAGAAAAAGCAGCTCCACCTGAGTAGCACAAAAACATTATCTTAACTTAGAAAGCAGAGAGCATAACAACAGTCACACTTTACAGTAGCTGTGGCCACGCTGCTATCAGGTTCTGCAGACTTACACATCTAGTGTGTAATACTGAGGCACAGTGGAAAAAGATTCTTTTTTGACATTTTTAGCCTTTATTTTGATAGGACAGCCAACTGAGCTATCCGGGCGCCCAAGCCGTGAGAAATATTTGAGAACTTTTCACTATTTTCTGACCTTTTATAGACCAAATGATGAATAGATTAATGGAAAAAAAATTATTGATAATGAAAATAAGAGTTAGTTGCAGCCCCACCATTGTCACACTACAAAAACTACCTGAGATGACTTTAGTTATTTCTATCCTTTGTCACTTGAAATTGTTAAAAGATGAACCTAAATAGTTTTAATAAACAATTCGACCATGACAGGCCTAAATCAGTCAGTGTCGGTATTCCTTCGGGAAAGACTTTATTGATTTCTACCTTTGGCCTCACAGATAAAGTTGTGCTTGAGATAAGAACAAACTGCTCCTTAATCAGCTTTCACTTAATCACACACACAGCCTGTAAGGAAGTACCCTCACAGAGGAGAACTGATTGAAGTCAATCGACTAGCTAATCCTATTAAAAACAGCCACAGTCTACTCATTACACTACGCGACTAAACTTCCTACACTGTTTGTAACATGTTATGCATGAAATGACCCATGCTGTTAATCACATTCACACTGATCACAGGACCACTGAGTCATCCACGAGTGAATTAACAACCGAAAAACCAGTTTAAAACTCACTTTTATATCAACACAAATGCATGTTCTCAACAATCTGTAAGAAAGAGTACTACTACTTAACAGATCACCAAGTGGCCAAGTTTGGCCGAGTTTTACCCAATCACAGGCTCGACTGTAGAGAGAAGTGACTAATAAGGGTTTAAGCACACATTTAATCACACAGTTTAAGCTAAAGTGCACTCATTGCACCCACATACCAGGACAAATCTGTGAGATTAAAAGGGGGAAATCTCAGCAAGAGCAGGTTTAAATGGGAGCGAGAAGGAGCTCTGTGACGCAAACAAGATCACCTCCTCCATCCCAGTTAAGATTGAGCTGGCTGGCTGTCACGGTATCAACAAGTGGGTTTGAGTACTTAGGTTAGTATCTGGATGACAAATAACTTTAATATAGTATTTGTGTTCTGTCAAGTTTACAGCAACCATTGTGCAGGCAAAGCCTTTAAAATGAATACTCCACCAAATATCTATCTAGTGAGTATAAAATCCCCTTAGATGTGGCTGTAATTCAATAGAATTGTCAATAAAACTTCCCATTACAATTTCCCGCAGCTCAAGTAGATGACTTGTTTTGTTATTCGAAACAACAGTCCCAAACCCAAAGATATTCCGTTTCTTGTCATAGAATGACAAAGAAATTTGCATTTGAGAAGCTGGAACCAGTGAACACTTTGCACTTTAGCTTAAGCACTAACTGATCAATTAACCTAACAATTATTGGACAATCAAAATAGTAGGCGATCCATTTTCTAATATAATGCAATACAAGCCTATATTACAATATCTACAGTACTACCGATACTACTGTATCCAACAGGAGTGGACATGCAGCCAATTACAGCAGGACAAAATTGGCCAAATCCCCTGCTTGTTAGGAGAAGTTAGCCTACTTTGCAGAGTTTAAATACAGGAATAAAGCCAGGAGATAAACTCTATGGGCTGCACTGTCACATGAACTGGCACCAATAAGCATATTCAGCCCAATAACCAAAATTGGGTAAATAATGTCTTTGTCCTGGGACCTTTAAACACAGACTGCAGTGCTGCTCCTGCTATTTCTTCTGGAGAAACATTCACATTTTATAAAAAAAAATAGATGCAATAAAAAGCAGCATGGAATAGTAACAGGAATGAATGGACACAGTCACACACACAGGAGTCATGTGCTTCATTCAGCAGAATGTTACTATTTAAAATGAAGGCTGCTCTTTGGATTATTTCCAATAAAGTCATGAATATTTCCGAGTACTGATATTTCCTCCAGGCAACCATCCACATGATTTAATTCAAACCTAGAATTATTTTTTTTTTCCAGAGCCAATATGCTCACTCAGCAGGGTAATAGCCTACTTTCCCCATTCATTCAGAGACCTGCCGAGAGAGCAGCTGGGTGTGAGCGAATTACATATTTACTATCAATAAACCAGATTTATAACACTAACAACACGGGAATAAACAGCTGTCAGAGCTGGTACGCCTATATAGCAGTCGAAAACAGCATTTCACAGTCCACAGTGAACTCTGCAAACTTACAGTGATGAGTAGCCTACGGAGCATGTTTACACTTTTAAAATGATTAAATAATAATTAATGGAGATACTCGTACAAAACCGGAAGATTCGCCTCGCCGATTCCAGTCATAGTAGCCTAAAACATATAAAAACATGTGTTTATCACTCCGAAACGAGCGTAAAATATTGGAAACTGCTTACTTGTACGGGTGATACGTGCTGTGCCGAGGCTTCGGAGCGTGTGCCAACTCTAATCCACCAAGTTTTCCGTGCAAGCGCTTATCGACCTTGTATATGTTATCAAGGCTTGTATCGTTTGAGACCAATGACGTCAGTGACGAGGCCCGAAGCCCTATATCACAGTTGAGAAATGATAGTTTCTCAATAACACCAATCGAGTCTCCCCTCTACATCATTTTCCTAGTTACAGACGCACACTCACTGTCCTCCAACTGCTTAACAAACTGCCGCTTTCCAGTTTTAGACACTGCTCCTCCTGCCAGCAATACAACCATTGTTTAAAGGATTGATTAAACACATTTCATGCATTACTCACATAATATACAGTTATGTTATGTTGTGTTATACAATCATAGGCCTATCAGAAAATAGACACTATGATAGGATATGGATTAGGTTACATCGTAATTAATCCACCCACCATTATTAAAAAAAAATACCATTATAAAAAAAAAATACAGTAGGCCTAGATCACAGATGGTTCAGATCATCTGTAAAATATATATATATATATATATATATATATATATATATATATATATATATATATATATATATGCCTGTTTTACACTCTTTGGCCAACAGGTTGTTTTGTGTGCACATGCAGCCTCGAGAAATGAACCCTTTTTGCGAAGAAATTAGCTGGTTAAGCCTCAATGCTTCACGAAGCGTCATCTCGCCGTCACTACTTGTGTTTAGTCGCCGTCAATATTTCGAGAAAGTTAATGGAGAGGAGAAGCAAAGGTGTGTCCGATAATGGAAGCTTTGCCATAAACTGCAGTGGTAGCTGTGTCCGCAGTTTCACACTGACGCGACTTTACCGAGCGATTTAAACGACCGAAAGTGACCAATTTTTCAAACTAGAATTTTCAAGTTTTGACATCTCAGTAACTGTGGGCTACCTGTCGGTGTGTGTCGGTCACAGCCCGGCTTCTGCGTTTGAATCCCCCTCCTCCATTCCGGCCAGGGTGCTGCTGTCAGCTGGTGACATGGCGCTGGTGTCCCCGCTGCTCTGCTCTCTGGCCCCGGCTGGAGCAGCTGATGACGCTCACATGACCCGGGAGCGTCACGCCTCCTCATCATGCGCTCTCCTGGATGTCAGTGCATCCACGTTTCATTGTAGGCCTTTCTTTCCATCTTTTATAATACTGGTCCTTCATCGCATAATGTGAGATCTGTTTTCTGTAACATTTAACATGAAAAATACTTTAACCCTCTTCTCAGAACCAACCGAGCAAAAAAAAAACACACATTCATTCCCATGGCAATAACCCAATTAAATAAGATGTGGGGAGGGGTATGACTGGGGGAGGAATATATGTGAAGTATTGTGCAGTAGTTTCATTTATTTATGAAACTAGGCCTTTTAGGGAAGTGCAACATACTCCTTTTTAATGTATTATATTTGTTGATGTGTGTATGTTATGTGTTAGATAAATAGTACTGTAGGTACAATGGTTCAATGTTTGCGTTGTGGATTATGTGTCAATATGCTTGTACTGTACAACAAATTGCCTCTCGGAGACATTAAAGTTTTCTAAGTTTAAGTCTAACTCTCCGAAGGGAACATAAATAGAGGGGTCCCAAGATGATTAAAGTTATAAGAAAGACGTATTACTGTATTATGTTGATTTTGTTTCCTGCCTTTTCTATTTTTTCTAAAACACAGGATGACCTACTTTCCCCCTCTTCAGACACACACGTGTTTAAGGGGAAGTAACAAGTGGGATAAAAATGTTGGAAACCACTGGGATAAAGGACCTGACAGCCTGCTGCAACCTAGGAAATATAACCTGCTGCATATTGTCATACCCACTGCACACATAAATGAGCAAATGTCAGGATTTATGCATTTCTGCAGGGTTGCAAGCCCTTTTACAGTTGGTTGTGATTTCCAAAAGAATCCCAAACAAGTCTCACCCCTGTCTGCAGTGTGTTTGTCTGTTTGTATCTGCATGTGTGTGTGTGTGTGTGTGTGTGTGACGGAGAATATATAAATGGCTACTGAGCACTGATTTAACAGGCCACCCACGACTGAAAGGGTGGAATCCGTCACCAAACACAACACTCCAAAGATAGGGAGCATCTGAAAGGAGACACAACACAGAGAAACACCACAGTGCTGAATTAAACAAACACACTCCTTCTGTATCTGCCTGACAAGAGATTGCAGCACCAATATCTATGATATCTAATGAGAAGCACGAGAAGAGGCATGTTTATCTTTAGACATCCCCGATATTTCTTTTTAAAACCATGTGAGCCTGCTGCAAAGAACAGAAAGGTTGTGTTGAGCCAGGAAATGTACATCTCGCTCACTTTCGGCTCAGACATTTAAAGGGTTTTTAATAAAAACAAAAAGAAGATATTAACAGTTTTCTGAAGCCTTCAGTAAAGTACAGTAAAGGCCCGTGGATGTGATGTCACGATGATGTGTAAACGAGTCATTGTGCCACGTCGACTGAGTGAAGGACCATGGGATATCCACCCCTGAGGCTGATCGGGAGGGCAGATTACGGACTCACATGCTCACCGTGCTCACAGGTCTCATGCACTGAAGCTCTAGATAAATGGGATATTGTAGGAAGCTATAGGGGCATGTTTTCCCCTTCTACTTTTGAGCATTCATATCAAGTGTGACTTACAATAACTGCAACAGAATACACTTTTTTTTTTCAAGAAAATTACATTAATGAGGCCACCATGGTCAAGGCCATGGTTTCTTAGCCTGTAGTAGAGGTAGAAAGGTAATTTCACAGTGTTGGGCTTTTAGTTATGGATTTTACTGGTGAATGCACATGCAAATTAAAGGATATTCTCAAAATATCTTGTTCAGACCACGAGTATGCGCTCCATCTTGCGAGAATGCTCTCTATCCATTGTTTCAACTCTGCATTCCTCTGACCATTCCTTCCCATTTCAGTGTTAAAGAAAAAAAAATCTTGAGGCATTTAACGAATGCGGGGAAATGTTTTGTCTCATTATGGTGTTTTCGCATTTGGCAAATCTTTCAGCTTTTTCAAGAGACAAGACGAAGGAACCACAACACCTCAAACACAATGTTTTCAACTCGTTCCAACTTGTTTTGAAAAGGTATAAAAGTTTCCCAATCCATACGGAATCATGAAATCTTTCAACTGAGGCGAAAACAGGAAAACCAAAATGAGGGCGGGTTCACGCAATGACACAACAGCAGAGCTAACATGATAAAATCAATGGCAGTTTATGACATTTTATCAAGCGATACTATTTCAGCTACTCAAAAATTCAGTGTTGAATGATAGTAAACTGAATATTTTTGTGGTTTTGGACTGTTAGTCAAACACAACGAGCAATATTCAAAAGGCCTATGTGAACTTGGGCTCTGAGAAATGGTCTGGCAATGCGAGACTATCTAGGGCTTAACTAACAAGTATTTTAATTACAGAGTCATCTGTTGATCATTTTCTCAATTAATCATGCACGTATGTTTGGACCAACAAAAAAAATCCTCAGGCAGTATTGAAAACTAATTTTCCAAGAACGCAAATATCTTGTTTTGTCAATCTCACACTCCACAACCCAAAGGTATTCTGTTTACAATCATAGAAAACAAAAACCCAGCAAATATTCTCATACAAACAAGTACATTCTTGTTATTCTTGCTCAAAAAATGATGCATTCATATTATTATCAAAATTGTTGCGGATTAATTGACTGTGATTGATTCATCGTTAGACTGAATGATTCATCTGATACTTGTTAATCAGAGGCAGACCCAGCTGCTGTGGTACCACTGCTGCCCACACTCGCTGCAGGTCACAAAAGTCATTGCGTCTTCATCAGGGCCGCTCTGCCTCACCCACGCAGGCAAGAAGAGGGCACCCCTGGACACCTGCGTCACCCGACAGTCTGACCCCCCACATCGTTTGCATCTTATCTTCTGCGTCTGTGTTCCTTCTATCCCTTGAGGAAGCTGCCTTTCGCTCACACCCCGGGACGAGTACTCCTCTCTCAGTTTCCGGAGCTCTGCGCTGGCCATCTCCTCTGGAGACATCCGGGCGAAGGCCTCGGGTGACAGCGAGCCGCTCAGGAGGCCCTGGCGTAGATGCCTGTTTTTAGGATTTCTCAAGTTGGCCACCTTGCTCCTGACGCAGGCTTTGTATTTGCCCTGGCTGGATTTGTGGAGCTCATGGACGTGCTGCTCGATATCTGCAGCCAGCTCTGCAGCCTTGTCTTGATCAGGAAGTTCGGGGCAGAGGGCAGCAAGAAGGAGCTGAACACATTTAGATCGTACAGATGAGAAACTACAGGATGCGGATGTGCTCTCTGCAGTGAAAGAAAGGCCATCGTTTGCCTCGGAGGATGAGGCTTCCTGCTCTGCACACTTCACCTTACTGCCAGATGTACGTGCAGAACCAGTGTGGGAATCCCCATGCTTGGAAACTCCTCCATCGCCTGCCTCATCTGGTAGAGGAGCCATGCAAGAGAGCTCAGGATCCCCCGTGCATTTCACACCTCGTGTATCTTTGCTGTACTGCCTCTTCCACTTAGACAACAGGCTCTTTGCTGTCTTCTTCACGCTGACATCAGAGCAGCTCTTCAGGAGCCTGTAGAGTACTCGAACAATGTCTGTCGTTTCCAGCTGCTCTGCTGTGACGTGCAACTTATCAACGTCACCAAGGAGGGTCAAGATGTTCCCATAGCTTCTGTCTGCAAGGGATCTCTCTATCTGCACAGCACAGTGGACTATTTCTTTTGCATCCATGGTGGCTGGCTGCAGAGAGAGAGAGAGAGAGAGAGAGAGAGAGAGAGAGAGAGGGAGAGAAGTAGTAAAATAACACCTTACAGTACCAATAACGATACATAACTTCATACACAGTCTTTGCAGTATGCACCATTCAACATATTGAAATATTACTTTCTGTGTGTTTGTGTTGGTTTACCTGAAAATCCCTCATGGTTTGCAGCTACTTCACACAAGCAGTTCGCCTTGAAAACGTCTACATGGGAGCAGCCATGTTGGATCTGTCTTTAAAACAGGAAGTTGCCTGAATTCCCCTCTAGATGGTGCTGTAGCCTCACAGAATTGGACACTCAAGAAGGCTTAGTTTGCCATACGTTTCTAATGTGTACTTTAAGCTGAGCATGTAATGACACCTTCAATTTGATTTTAACCCCCCCTGTTGTCCTTGGGTCAAATTTGACGTGCCCAAATATGACATGAATGGTTCCAAAAAAATGAAAAAGTTTCAAAACAGTAACGATATACTGACTACACTTTGACATACAGTAAACCCGTCCTGGATTTTCCACTCCACATCCTCTGAGCTTAACAATTAGTCAAAATCATTCATAATTTCCGTTTTGTTTTAACTCAGAAATTGGGTATAAGTTCATATAAATGAGGTTTGTTGCCTATGATTTCCAACAAGAAGTATAAAACTAGTGGAATGAAGTTGGCTAAGAAGATGTAGGCCTAATGCAGAATTGGGAGATAAGCAGGTGAAAGAGAGAGGACAACACAAGGGTTAAAGATGTTTTGATCTAGACATCATTTTCCTAGAGAATGGAGGTTATTGCAATTTTTCAAATGTGAGCCTGAGTGAAAGGAGTATCGTCCTGAATTCTCTGATCCTCCTTGCACTACTTTGTGGCATGTTGAATCTTATTTATTGTTATTGTATCACAATAATGTTTTTTTATTAGGCCTTGTAGTTGTGCTGTGGTTTGTCTGAAATGGATTAAATCTTTCGGATTTAGGTGTGTGCATTTGGCTTTTCAGGTCATTCCCTACATTCAGAAACCAGGTTAGATTTCTGTGCATGATTTTCACAACTCTTTTCTATGCGCTGACAATAACAACAAAGCTGGGTTTAACACCTGCGTCAAAGCATAGGAAGAGGTGAGGATGAAATATTCAGTTAAGAGACGATGTCAAGAATGACATATAACATATAATGACTATAACTATACTTTTTTCTGGATGGTTGCGATGCTGATGGAGGATTTGCACACGCTTGGATTATAGTGTGCAGAAACATGTAGTCCTTACATACAAACAGCCACCAGACAAGAATTAAGGATTTAAAATCTCACAACAAGATGAGGCACGCCTTTTTAGCTGTTGTGCAATTATAGGTAACGAAGGAAGAAGATGAATGAGTGTATAGGATAATTCATGGTTATGGGGCTAAGACAAGAAATGCTTCCGTGCGTCAAAACCACCCCAGTGGACAGACGAGTGTGCAGGTAGTTGTTATTATGTTACTATTCAGAGCCAATGAGAGACAGTTTTGTATAATCACACACTTAAGAGTGACGTAAGTGGATGAAAATATAGAAACTCTGGGTGGTTGAAAAGTTACACATGTATTAATTTAACATTATTTGAATGGGAAAAGTAATGTGACTGAATATGGCAGCAAAACTGAGTGCAATTTAGGGACTGTTTGAAAAGTATTGGAGTGGGGAGGGAGGCTGAAATGAGGGGTTAATGTTTGACTTTTTAAAAATGTGAGACCCTCCTCAGTAATCATTTGTAATGATTGATCCTATTTTTTTTTTACAATATATCTTGCAAGAGAAGGCTGAAATGAAATTTGAATCTAGGGTCAGAAAACAAAAACATAAGACTATCAAGACCACTGCTAATTAATGTCACGATTGATTAATCTGTTTTCTCGGTTAGCTGTTCATTCGTCTGGTCTATAAAATATCAGAAAATAGCAATGTCCATGCACGAAATTTTCCCAACATGCAAGTTGACGTCTTCCAATGTCATGTTTTGTCTGACCAACAGTGTAAAACCCAAATATGTTTCATTTCTTATCTTATACGACAAATAAAAGCACAGATATTCCCACCGGGAAGTTGGAATCACTGAATCTTTGCTTGAAAAGAAAAGAAGAAGCAATAATGCGATTAATCAGCTACAAAAATTGCTGCTGATTTATTTACTGTAGATTGACTGATGGATTAATCCACTACTTGTTTTACCTCTACTCTCCTCCCTTGAGCAAACAGAAAATATACATACTCCTCTTTTTCTGACCCCTCCACCTGCCCTAAACACTTTTGTAAAGTCCCTTAGGAGAGATTTGACTCTAAAAGACACTTTAATTGAATTCTTCTGCCTTTATAGGATGCATTATCTTCACATCTAGTCATTAAGTTTTTGATGGATTTGACAAGAAGAGTTGGAGTCTTAAGAAGAGTTCATCTGTGATACAAATGTCTCTTGGGCATCGCTCCACTGACTGTGAATATGTGAAGATGGCATGTCATTGTTTACATGAATCACACATAAACTGGACTAGGGAGTTTTTATATGAAAATGACCTTTTAATTCACATTTGATAGCCTCGCATGAATCAAAGTACTCCCCTGTCAAATTATATTATTCGCACACAAATAGCTCCATGACATATAAATAGATGAGCAGGGTGCCATTAGTAACCTGAGGTATGACATCACCCTCTTAATCTCATATTCAAAATTTGCTTTCAAGATTGATGCAGCTGGGGCCAATAGCGGATGGAGGCCCTGAGGGAAAATTGATATGGTGTCTCTTAGCATAATAGCTTTCTGGCTCTCAAAGTCTTCAAACTGCAGCTTTTAAAACCCCCCAAATGGAAGTGGATGCTTCCAGGAGGCTTTTAGCAGCGTTAATGTTTAACTTTTGTTTCAGAAGGCAAGTGTGCTGGTTTAAGGAGTTTTCGTTCCGTGAAACCTGCAATATGCAGCGTTGGACATTCAAGTTTTTGTTTGCGTTGTTTGTCTTTTCTGGTTGTTGTTTAGTGGATTTTGTGAGCTTAGGGACCCCCAACCGAGTGTTTCTTTTATACATTTGTGTGTGTGTGTGTGTGTGTGTGTGTGTGTGTGTGTGTGTGTGTGTGTGTGTATGTGTGTGTTGAGATGGGTGGGGTCCGGCAGGGCCTTCAGGAAAGAGACAAAAAAAGAAAGAAGAATCCCCCTTCGGCAGTCGACACGCTGCCGGCTCCTTGGCCTTTTGTTTCTCCAACCACACATGGCTGAAATTACCGGGGGAAAAAAAACACATCCTCGGATCTTATCAAGTAATGTCTCTGCAGCAGCCTTTCTGCACTTGTGTGCTCCTTTTCTGTGGGAATGGAATTTTACCAGCACGCCGCCACTGTGATGCCCATTTGTCAACAGGTGGCGCTCTCTGCACTTGTGCTGATTTTATTGGAGCTGTGAGAAGAAGTGGAGTCCTGCTGTATCACATCCTGCTTTTGTTGTCTCCGCCTCTCAGTACGCTTGAGCACACACACACGCGCACACACACACACACACACACACACACACACACAAGCTTGATAAATCCTGAAGAGGAGGAGGAGGGCCTTTCTCGTTAAAGTGATCATTTTCTTCGTGGTCAGACATTCATGGCAACATTTGTGTCTCATTCTCAGTGCAACATTCAACCTACTGAGGGACTGTACACAAATGATCAGGAGGGGGGGTTGAGGTTAGAAAAGGGGTTATGTATTTTTTCTTTTTGCTGAGGGAAGGGTAGAGTAGAACATTTTGTCATTGCACAAAATGGTATTTCTTCATTTCCTCCTTCACTTTCTTTGGACTTCTTTGGAGAACATGAAGTAACAGTAAAAGTTGGCCTTTTGTGGTTTGCGAAAATTGATACGTATAATTTTCACATTGGTGGCCATTGTGAAACATGTTATTCCATAAATATAGTAACATTTGAATTAGCTTAAACCATATTAAATTCTTCATGTGTTGCACTTATAAATGGTGGAAGGAATCGCACAGATGAAATTGTATTGGATTGTTTTCACCAAGTTGTACCAATTAAATATTATTGTTGTATTATTTTGACTTACTGGGCGGAAGGTGTTGTAGTTTTAACAAAGTCAACGGTGGGTCCAAATAAAATATGAATAAATAAAAATGTAACGCCCCCTGCCCACCCCAGTAATTTTAGGTTGGATGCTATTAGATATGATGTTGGTGAGGATTCTGTGTATGTCGCTGCAAAAACACATCCGTGAGACTATTAAAGGCTGTCTTTTTGAGAGCAAAATTGACCTCTTTTTTGAATCTGTGCCTAATGCTCTTGACAGCGTGTGTGTGTGCTCGAGTGAGTTTATGTGTAACGGGGGTGGGGAGGGGGGCTGCCCCTTACCTATCACACCCACCCATCATGACCTTGGGGATGATAACACATGACTGGGGTGGACGTATTTCTCTTTGTGCTCCCTTTCTCTCTGTTTCTGCCACAGCGTTCATTATGTTTTGACTGACACTGAAAGGTTTCTGTTTCTATTTCAGGGGCTATGAACCAGACAAAGTGCCCCTGTCTTTAGCTTGTTCTTATTAACAGTCAAGCACCGCCTCAGGCAGGAAATGAGACTCCCCCAACATGCAACCAAAAAAAAAAAAAACTCTGACTGTTATGTCTTCTCTGGTTCATCATAATATTGTCCTTTTCTGCTCAAACCTCTTGTCAAAACCAGAAACAACAAGGAAGTGCAACTGATATCAGCGTGTCTGTGATCTGCTCTACAGGGGACGAATGAGTCAAAACAGAATGACAAGTAGCACAGACGTTTATGTTGCTTCTGGCGTTTCGTAACACTTCTTATGATGTGATGCAACACTTTTCTTTGTCTTTGTCTATAGTTGAAAGGATAGTTGCATCCTCCAGCGGTAACTTTATTCTCAACTTAAGCATTTAGCATTTTTTTTAAACACTCAACTCACTCTCATGACTTTGCTCTGAAGGATGTGACGTATACCAATCCTCTGTGGTTACAGCCATGTGTTCCCTCCCCTGAATACACTTTTATCCACATTGATTCACCACATTTGTTTTTCCCATGAAACCCCCTCATCCACCCACACACACCAACTGGATGCATGCTTTGGCCTTATGGGAAATCCGCCACCCGGGTTACATCCTCCCACGGTGCTCACAGTTGTGCAGCATCTGCTGGACAAACATTTGTAATGTGATCACAGCGGAGGGGCGAGGCTCCAAGTGCAAACTGTGCACAGGTGTGAGGGGGCTCTCTAGTTTGGTTCAGCTGTGACAGTAACGGCAATCAAGTGGCACCAAATAACTCCAACTGGAGTCCTTCCAAGTGAGCATTTCTGATCCCATGATGCAAGAATTTATGGGTAAAAATAGACAGTTACAGTATGTTTGGAGAGTAAAGGCATGAGGAAATTAAAGGAAAGCAAACACATTATACAAATATTAATCTATAACGTTTGCTTACATTAACCACAATAAGCTACTGGGCATACCAGTGAGGCTGTAGCAATTTAAAAGAAGTGTATTGTGGCCAGGTTAGCTCAGTTGGTAGAGCAGGCGCACATATAGAGGTTTACTCCTCGACGCAGCGGCCGTGGGTTTGATTCCGACCTGCGACAGTGAAAACGCGAAAGGCGGAGCAGTATGTCCTGTATGACCCTTACCGGCTAACGTATTTCAAGATGGGGCATGAATATAGAGCATCTACCCCAGTTTGTATGAATGCAAATGTAAAATTTCAAGCCAAAAGGAATACTTGGAATTGATGGTGGTGGTAAATATTCATGAAAAATGACAAGTTTGTGAACAGGCAACACAGATTTTGATAATGAACAACTAAACACGTTACACACTGGACCTTAAACCAAATATTTGGAATCTGAAGCCTAAACCCCAACCTTCAGGCGAGGTGGACCAATCACTGCATTTCTTCTCTGATACAATCCACATATACGCATACAGTAGATCATCACATGTGCAGCTCATATAAAGTCCAACATAACTTCGCCTCTACCTCAGAAAGTGCTATCTCCACACAGGCAGTGTGCACACACAGTTAAATATCTACCTGTATGACGACATTCAAATAGGTGTGTTCAAGCACGCTGAAGATAAGAGCTCAAGGTGCTTTTGTCTTGAAGGGCGGCGCCTTGTGTGTGCAAATGACCACCGTAACAGAAGGCTTTTGTCTAATGTGTCCTCTTATCAACATCGCTCTCTCACATCCTCTGAAACATAATGTCTGAGATGATTGTGTTGCTCTTCAACATGAGAAAGTCTCCTTGCATGAGATAATGATTCATCTTTCTTCTTTTTTGTTTTGCATTTTTAAGTTTGAGGTGTGAGAATTAGGACTAAGAGGATTCGTCACTGTACAATACAACGACCAACTTGTGTTTTTTTTTCCAAAAAAAGAAAAGACAGAGGAAGTACATTACATTTTTAGCCTGCAATCTCCCCCTTCTCTCCCCCTCACTTCTCTGGTAATTTCCGTTGGGTGATCGGTTCTGAATTCCAGATATCCCACAGTTAAGATTCATGGGCCTGCAGTGTTTGAGGACAGGACACTAGTTTACCTCTTCCACCTTTCATTCTTCTCTTCTACCCTCTTCTTTTTTTCCCATCTTCTCTTTCTCCTTCATTTCCTGCTCATTCACCTTCCACTCCTCTCTTTCTCCTCCTCCTACATTCCTCCCCTCCCTCCGACATCCTCCATTTCTCCTCTCGGCGCCTGTCCTCTACTTTCAGCCGTCTGATGGATGAACACTTATGGGAGCTCCGAGAAGGGCTGATATACTGCATGAAAAGAGAGAGTTGAAGGTAGAAAAAAGTGAGGAAAAAAAGTGTGAGATGAGGTGTGTTTTCAGACACAAGCCATGGAAATGCACACACACACGCATTTAATTGCATGCATGTGTCCATGTGCACGCGCCCACAAATTCCTGCTTCGTCATGTGGCAAAGATATTAACAGCCAACTGAGAGCAGGAGTCACCACCTCTCTCCCTCTTTCACTCTTAAGTAATCACTAAAGAGACACACACACACACACACACACACACACACCATATATACACACAGACACATGTTGTACACAAACACACTGTTTAGTTTGAGCCATGAAATAAGAAAGCTGTGAACAGATTAGGTGTCAAAAGGGGTGCAATCACATCTACAGTCCCTCGGTCTGAACAAAAATATGAACACTAAAGAATCTGTGCATTTTTGCATTCCACTCCATCAGCTTTTTAGCGGCAACATGTAAGCAAAGCAGGGTTTAAAGCGAGAATATCACTTTTAAAAAGAAGAAACAACTCAATCTCCCTCTCACAGATGAATAGTTAAACTTATAAGCAATAAAACACACCCTCGCTCATTTTTATAACACTCGTGATTTTTGCCGCAACACCCTAAAGGCCGTTTTACAGTCAACGTAGCCGAGCTCGCGCGCGCCAATGTGACGTCAAAATGACATAGATCTCACTGGCGCGCCAAGAGGCACAGCCTCTATTTTTTTCAGCGGCGCGCGACAAAGCGGAAACAGGAAGCCTGAACGAGCTCGAGAGCAACCGGATGCGAAGTAGGTCATTGAATCAAATCGAAGCATTGACGTTAATGCTGCTGCCAGTTCTGCTGTTGTTTACCTTTTTCCTCTTCTTCTAGTCTGTAGAAATAGCAAAGTCGGTAGCCTTTCCTCATTAGCATCACCTCTGTTCAGGAGAAGACTGCAACTAGTGTCGCGACCACCACGCGCGACTATAAACAGTTACGGCGCTCCCATGACGTCACACTGGCTCTCGAGAGCTCGGCTGCGGCGAGTACACCCCACGTTTAACTTGGTCTGGCATGACCAGTAGCTTATGTTAGCTAATGTTAGCATACTTAAAATAAACTTAGGAAAGTAAGGAAATTTGTGTTTGGTAGATTATTTCTCTGTGGTAACAATGCTTTTTGGCAATAAATCTTATACCGTTGGAAAGCCTGTTTAGTTCCCTTTCAAATGGGGAACATGTATTTGTGGGATGAGCAGCAGCGCTGAGTATGTGGGTTGCGCCCATGAAAAATTTGCCAAATCTTCTCTGCCAATGCCAAACAGCTTATTCTGCCATTGACTCGTTTGGTGTTTGGTGGATTGGATGATTGAAGTTTGAAGAAACAAGACATATTGGCAATTTAACAATTTATTCATTTTACAAACAGGAACCTCAGTAGTGTGTGGAAGAACTATACACAGCCACAACAGCCTGTTGTCCTCCTCATGCTGGTCACCAGCCTGGTCACACACTGCTGTGGGATGGCATCCCACACAGTCCTGACCTCAACCCCATTGAACACTTGTGGGATCAGCTTGGACGTGCTGTTCGTGCCAGAGTGACCAACACAACCACGTTGGCTGACTTGCGACAAATGCTGGTTGAAGAATGGGATGCCATCCCACAGCAGTGTGTGACCAGGCTGGTGACCAGCATGAGGAGGACGTGCCAGGCTGTTGTGGCTGTGTATGGTTCTTCCACACGCTACTGAGGCTCCTGTTTGTGGAATGAATACATTGTTAAATTGCCAATATGTCTTGTTTCTTCAAACTTCAATCATCCAATCCACCAAATTTGATTAGGGCTGTTAGCATGCTTAACTAAGATGGTGACTATGGTAAACATATACATGCTAAACATCGCCATGTTAGCATTGTCATTGTGCACATTTTAGCATACCGACATTTGGATTTAGCTCAAAGCAAACTGTGCCTAAGTACAGCTTCACCGATCTGCCTGCTAGAATGGCTGAAGACTCTTCAATTCTCAGTACTCTTTAGAAGAGTCAAAACAATCCATATAACTTCAGCTAAGAAAGATCCTTCAGCTTCATTTGCTGTAACTTTATCTTCATAAGAGTACAGCATATATTAATAATGTAGCCGAAAATGTGCATCATTCATTTTAATTAAAGGAGCGAAAAGGCTGCAGTGCAGAGGTCAAGCCTCAACCTTTCCAAACATGCTCGTTATGAACACACACCCTAAAATCAGGACTCGTCCAGCTCTGGACATCACACACATTTGATGACAGGCTGTCTGAAAGCTGCTGCTCTCCTCCAGTCCTGGTACTTCTGCTAAAAGTCAACCTCTGAATGAACTGTTAAACGTGTGGAATCTGTGACAGACGGAAGTGGTGGTCACTGAACTTCAGTCCTTTCTGAAGCCAAAACTCTATTGAGAGGATGAAATCTGAGGTTGGTATGATGAAACACATGAACACACTTGAAGTGGGGACATCTGAAGACAGAGTGCAGGTCATGCTCTTTTTATAGCCCTTGGCTTTGAACTGAAAACCTTTGTTACTCGGCTGATCTGAGGTAAACCACAGCACTGCATGGCACTTCCTCGCTTTCAGCCAGCGTGTAGCATTTGTCTCAGTCCAAAAGGGGGAACTTTAAGGTAAAAAACACACACACACACACACACACACACACACACAACGTGCTGCTTCACAGAGGAAGTAACACTTAACAGGAAGATGGCGAGCAATAGTGTTGTGTAGCATAAATGCTAAAGAGAAAGTGGCTGAAATGGTGCTTACTAAAAAATTATGTTTGGGGACTTTTATTTTGAATTTTTACCTCTAGCTCACCCAGTAAAAGCGTGCGCCCCATGTAGGCTGAGTCCTTTGCAGTGGCGCGGGTTCGAGTCCGACCTGCGGCTCTTTGCTGCGTGTCATCCCCCATCTCTCTCCCATCTTTCCTGTCTATCCACTGTCACTATCTAATAAAGGGAAAAAAATAATCACATTTTTTTTTTTCACAACAATCTATAAAAGCAACAAAACGTCGTTGATTTTACAAACATTAAGCCTTCCTGTGAGCGTCAGTTACTTCTCGTGCACCCAACTTCCTTCCAATCTTCGGAGCAAAGACAAATTGATCCTATAACCCTTTTGAAAAGCCAGCAGCTACATCAGCGGTTTAGAATGAGTAAATCACCATTTTAGGCCATTTTGTTTCTTCATTTAAACAGACCGAAATAAGTGCAGAGACTCTTGGGTTAATTGTACTGTGACACTGACAGTCAGTGAAACACAGCAGCTGTTGCCAGGGTTGGAAAAGGGGAAATGTTTTCTCAACGCTGGTGCAAAAGTTCACAATCTCTCCCTGGCTGCCTCCACACGGTTACATAACAGTGAACATGTGAAAGCATAAAAGAGGGTAAAGATAGAGGAGAGAGAGAGAATAAGGGGAGGAGGGAAATAAACTAGATGATGTCATGGATTTCATAGTAAAATAAGATCAGGTCAGCAGGGCAAACACACAAACATCACACTTTTTCTCTCTCATTCTTTTAGTCAGATTGAAGCCGAGAAGCTAAGCGACGGCTATGACCTCAAATTTCCGCACATGTGGCAATCTGGCCTTATTTGGCCTCCAAAGGAAGAAAAAAGGAAGGAAGGAGGCGAGGGCCAAAATTCAACATCAGGTTTTTATTAAACCGAGACTGATGTGGAGTCAGCAACAGCAGCCTTTAAACCACGCTTGTCTGCTACAGTGCTGAATTCAAATGACTGGGGGCTATCAGGTCAGCCATTTTGAGGCTTGAAGTCCTTTCTTTCAAGAAAACCAAAGCACATGTCTGACCTTTAATAGCTTGATGTAGCCTAAGTAATGATTTGCAGCACTCCTGAGCGATAAGAACAAGAGGTGGAAAAACACATATCCAAGCTAATCTCAGAGCTCATGTAGAGGTTCCCTTGTCTGTCAGTGATTCGGTGTGGCGACCTCAGAGCACAAACAGTTCATTTTGACACATAAAGCCACATTCAGCCACTCGCATCTGACAACACAACTAACAGGAAACAGAACAGACACTTCCTTGTCTGCTCTCTGCTCGCTGTTGTCAGAAATAGCCGCCCCCCCGCGCTGTTATCGAGCCTGGCTCACACTTCCTGTCTTTCTGCTGCCACGCAAGGGATTCTGGGAAAGAACTGGAGGTACACAAGCCCCCCCCCCCCCCCCTGCAGGCAGCAGGAAGTCAGCGCTCCCACTTCCTCCTCGGTGCAGAAGAATGCAGAAGTGGAGAGGGTTTAGGTCGGAGAAAAGTCGCTCTCAGTTCTCTATCCGAACCTCTTCGTCGTCCTCTTCCTCCCTTTTATCAGCGTTCCCACATACAAGGCTACAGTTATACATCCATTTTGACTTACAAAAATAATAATATTCTGA